>NC_056735.1:395564911-395584911 GCF_019279795.1 Protopterus annectens
ATGACAGTTTTGCAGTTTCTAGTATGGGAAACAGATAAATGCTGATTCACATGCATAAAAATGTTTTTTTTCTTACTGAAACTTGACTGTTTCCTGCCGAAAAAATAAGAGAGACAACTTTGAACATTTTCCTTACCTCATGCAGTGCTCACACAAGCTAATTATTCATTTGGAAAACTTTCTACAATTTGTGGAATCATCTCTTCTCTCTCTGAACTCCCTCGATGATGTGAAGCAGCTGGATGACATCATCACCATGCGACGAACATTTCCAGGAAGTGCAGAACTGTAGTTTGACTGTACCTTGGTTTAACATTCTTTTTTGTTTTAAATCAACGATTTACTTAAAATGATCATTTATATGGTCGATAACAAGATTACATATTACAATAACAAAATATCTTCATGTTTTGTGACTTGAAGAAAGGATTACAGAACAGATAAAGGAAGAAAATGTAAATGAAAAGAGGTGAGAGAGGAGATGGTTATGAGAGAACTGTATAAGTATTAAAATGTAAATATATATGTGCTTTATTCTTAGACCCTACAAGTGTAAATACTGATGGTAACATTAATTTTGGTATGTATTTATGTATGTATGTATATGTATATGTATATGTATGTATATGTATGTATATATATATATATATATATATATATATATATATATGTGTGTGTGTGTGTGTGTGTGTGTGTGTGTGTATATGTATGTATGTATATATATAAAATATTTTTTTTTCTCTCCCTCATCTTTCTTTGAAGTATCACTGCATACTATGATTATGGTTACCATACTCAAAGTTAATGTCTTCACAAATTTGTGCAATCTTTATATTTAAGTGTCATAAGTAAGGTTATGCATATCATTTCAGAATGTTTGTTTGCATAGCAAAGAATTGAATAACAAAAGTGGTATACTAAAAAGAACTTTGCAAATAGATATCTTATTTTTCCACTAGTGAAAGCGGTTGTATATACATGTGTTTATAGTGACTACATCCCATTTGGGGATGATACAATGTGTATTTAAATGACATACTGTTTATAATTACACTTATATCTTCTAAATAGTCATTCTAAATATAACTATTTACAAGAGATCCTAACTACATGTTACCCTTGTTTTACTTTTTTTCCCTCTCTCTCTCTTTTCACTCTCTCTTCCCTCTCGTGTTCATGTATATAAGTTAAATAAAGGGAAAAGATATAACGAGAGTTACAAACATGTTAATACAAAATAGAATTACTTTTAAACAGACCATGGTTTGAACAATAACATCGTGTCCTGGATAACGTATTATCTGATAACCTAATAGAAATAAAAAAACTAAGAAACCAAAGGAAAAAACTGTTGAAAAACAAAAAATGAAAAATAAATCATGGAGCTCTGTAAAACTTGATGCAGACACCAGACTGTAGTTCAAAGCAAAAAAAATTTAGTCTTTAATTAAGTGTACTATTTAAAATGTCCACTTTTCGTCAAGTGAAAATTCACTCAGCTTCTTCAGAAGAACCAACAAATCAAAAGGCAACACCGTAAGCAACTGCCTTAATATAAAATACTACTGAATCACATTGGTTGATTACATTATGAAGTCACTATACAGACAATTAAAGGTATATACTTATAAATTAAAATCATTTGTAAAATGCAAATGAAATTAAAATAAGACTTCACGTATTAAATACTAAAATCTAACCGTACAACTCACAATTAAATAAAATATTTCATGAACTAAGACAATCAATAAATCATTTCTTGGATACATAAAGATACATTTAAATAGAAACTTAAAAAGTTTTTATGTATAACTATCACATCTAACTCAATGTAAACAACGTACTAAATAGCAGCTAGGACATACATAAAATGTATATGTATACATATAAACTAACAATAAAAATAAAAATATAAAAATATATAAAAATATATATACATATATACATCTATCCACGTAACTCTAACACACCCTGTTACCTGGCTAAATTTTTCAGTCTAAGGATACACATTATCGAACTCATTTCATTAATGCCCGGGTAGAAACAGGCATTAGTTCTTAATTGCCATAATAACTCACACCTTTCTAATCTCAACGACTCAGGTCCACCTCTGATGTCCTTCTTAAGTTGTTGTAATACCCTAAATTTGAAATCATGTCCCTTGTTCTCTGCAGTATGCCTGGCTAATGCATTTTCTAATTTGCATTTATTAATGCAATATAAATGCTCATTCAATCTTTCACACAGCTTTCTGTCAGTTATACTGACATAGAAAGCTTTACAAGTTGAGCAAGTAGCCAGGTAAACCACCTGTTTGGTAGTACAATCAAACTTACCAGGTGTTGTGTATTGTTTATTTCTTATCATAAACTTGGCGCCTACAGCTATATATTTGCATACCCGACACATATTACGTTTAAACATTCCATACCTGTGGGTTACGGGACTTACTTTAGTCTCTAAAATTGATTTTAAATTATGACCATGCCTAAATACTATTTTTGGTAGTGTCGGGAACATGGACCTAAAATGTCCGTCTCTCATCAAAATTTCCCAGTTCTTTGTAATGATGTTTATAATATCATAAGATTCCATACTGAAGGTACTAATGAAACTATATGGACTAAACTGTTCTTTAGTCACCCTCTTATGTGATGAATCATTAAGCCCATTAACCAATATGGGTCTAAAAATCTCAGAGTGATGTTTAAACTGAACTTCTCCAATGATTTCACTCAAAAGGGCCTCGGGATATCCCCTTTGTGAGAAGAAAGAATGTAAGACCATACATTCATCCATGAAATCTGAATCTCTTGAAGTTATCCTGGCAGCTCTAACTAGCTGGCCCTTCACTACTGATTTTTTCTGATGTGAAAGGTGACAGCTAGAGAACTCCAGGAACGCATTCGAATAGGTATCCTTACGGAAAATTTTCTAAATATAAACCTCATTAGTATAATCCTTACTGAGGTCTATGTCCAAATATGCAATTTTATCCTTGCTATAACTGGACGTAAACTTCAAAAAGTCTGTACTAGTGTTAAACATTACTAGCATTTGTTCTAGTTCACTTGGTGTACCTTTAAACAGGATGAAGATATCATCCAAAAATCGAGTATAGAACTCAATCTGATCTTTATACTCAGCATTAGTCAGTACAAATTCCCTCTCCCAATATGCCATTACGAGATTGGCTAGGCTAGCACCACAAGGGGAGCCCATTGCCACTCCAATCTTTTGATGGTATATTCTGGTGTCAAAAAGGACATGATTATAAGCAAGGACTATATTGATAAGTTCACCAACTAAATTGATCTCAGGAAGAGGTGCCCCTAGGCATCTTAGAATGATGGAAACCCATTCAATACCCTCATTATGGGGGATTGATGAGTATAGGTCTTTAACATCAATAGTGACCATGAGCTGGTCTTTATCAAACTTGAGTTTACTTATACTCTCTAAGAATGACCAAGAATCCCTTGAAATCTGTTTTTCACCAGTCACATACTTTTTAAGGATACTGTCAACTACTTTCACACATGTGTAAGTAATACTATCTCTGCCATCGACCAAAGGATGCATAGGAGGATCTTGGATACTTTTATGAATTTTTGGGATTCCGAATAGAATAGGAATCCTAGGGGCTGGTTGTACTAAATAATTGTGTTTTATCGATTTTTGCTTCAATATACAAATCTTCTATAAATGATCTCACTTTACAATACACCCCATATAATTCATTTCTAGAAACCTCTTCATATGTATCACTGTCTAATATTGCACTCATTCTCCTGTTATAGTCATCGATACTCATAACTGCCAATCCACCTCCTTTGTCCGGTTTCATGAAATGGACCGGAACTTGACGTAAGTACTGCAAGGAATCTCTTTACATTTTACTAACATTATGTTTCTTATATTTAAAGGAACCTGGATTGTCAGAACCTGTTTTTAAATTATGGAGATCGAGTTCAGTTATTTGTTCAAACAAAGATATGAGTGGATGTAAGGGAGGGTTATATACACTTGACACATAAAAGTCACTGCTACTATTTAACTGATCACCCATCAATACTGTTAAGTTTAGCCTACGACTGAAAAGTTTCAAATCAGTTAGTGTGGCTGCTATTTCAAAATGGGTGGTAGGTACAAATGTATAACCTTTCGCTAACAATTCTATCATGTCCTCACTAATAAATGTGTCTGAGTAGTTAAAAATTTTAAAATCCATAGATGAATTGTTCAAAATAGTACATTTACCACCGTTCAATGGTGGTGGTGCTTCATGGACAGTACAGTCTATTATCTCCTCCTGTTCCTGTTCCTTGTTGTTCTTGCCTTCGTATATGTGGTGTTCGAGGCTCGGTTCCGAAAATTTACTTGATTTGAAACATTTGTAGCCCCACCATCGACAGTGGTCTTATTGGTAGTTTTGTTGGTATTAGCAATCCTGTCACGCCTACGGACACCATTACTAGAAGTTTGGTCTTGAACCACTGTTTGTTGATGGTGGTTAGCTAAAGACACAGAAGGAAATGGTACAGATGGAATACCAGCATTCAATACTGGCTCATTAGCAACTGGTCTCACATTGTTGTCACTCAGGAAATTATTATTATTATTCGATTGGGAAGTAGGTGGTTTAGGGTATGCTGTACCCGCTTCATAGTCCCTTATGTCCCGTTTAATTTTCTTAATTTTGGTACTGTTTATTTTTGATAGATACTGGTCAATACTATCAAAAATACGATCATATTCGAAATGGTACCTAAGAAAATTTAGATCATTTTTAATCTCCTGGTCTAAATTACTAGTTTCAAGGACAAGTTTGTCAGCCACTTCCTGGTAATGAGTACTTAAAACTTGTAGTAGCTTCAATCCATGCCTGTCAAACATGTTGATTAGGGCTTTATGAAAGACTGAACCCTCTATTATCCCCGTTGGAAATTGCCACAGTCTTAATTAACCCTTTAGGTATAATCTTTAACCTGATGCACTCTTGAAAGTATGCTATCTCAAGCTGTATGTTAATAGTAAGGCATTGGGCTAAATTACTTAGGCATTTTAAATAATCTGTTAGACATTTACCTTATTTTGGAATGTAAATCATATTTTGAATCTATTAAGTTACATAGGTTTCTTATATGATATCTATGAACATATAAACCTTCCAGATAACACTATAGTAGGACAATTAATGATTTCATTAGAATTTGGTTATCTTAATGTTTTTAACTTAAAGTATATAAAATATGTTATTAGTGAAGTTTTTACTCTGTTGTTACAGTTTAGGGGTTGATCTCAATGACAGATGTCATTGGGATTAGGAGGTTATAACTCCAGGCTGGGAGCGTTGGGGTGTTTGTTTTTATTTATATATGAAATCATTTTTTTGACATCCAGAGTAGCTTATTTACAGAAAATATAGAGAATAAATCTCAAGGAATACATTTTTTTCCTAAAGACATGAGATTTAATATTTTTACTGGGAACAAATTCACTTTTTTGCAGAAATTTTCACATTATACATATGATATTGATATGTTATGTTACTAACACATCTTTCAGGTACAATTACATAATAAAACTATGTTGAAAGGTATGTCACTTAACATAAATGGTTTGAACAATCCGTATTTAATATCTAGCTTTTCATAAACCTTATATAGTATTCTTACAAGAAACCCATTTAAAAAAATCTTCTTCTTCTTCTTTCGGCTGCTCCCGTTAGGGGTTGCCACAGCAGATCAACTGTTTCCATTTCTTCCTGTCCTCTGCGTCTTGCTCTTTCACACCAACCACCTGCATGTCCTCTCTCACCACATCCATAAACCTTATCTTAGGCCTTCCTCTTTTCCTGTTACCTGGCAGCTTCATCCTTAGCATCTTTTTCCCAATATAGTCTGCATCCCTCTTCAGCACATGTCCAAACTAACATAATCTTGACTCTCTGGCTTTGTCCCCAAACCTTCCAACCTGGGCTGACCCTCTAATATACTTATTCCTAATCCTGTCCGTCCTCATCACACCCAGTGCAAATCTTAACATCTTCATCTCTGCAACATCAAGCTCTGACTCCTGCCTTTTTGTCAATGCCACTGTCTCCAACCCATATAACATAGCTGGTCTCACTACCCTCTTGTAGACCTCCCCTTTCACTCTTACTGGCACTCATCTGTCACAAATCACTCCTGACACTCTTGTCCACCCACTCCATCCTGCCTGTACTCTCTCCTTCACCTCTCTTCCACACTCACCATTACTCTGAACTGTTGATCCCAAGTACTTAAACTCATTCACCTTCGCCACCTCTACTCCCTGCATCCTCACCATTCCTCTATCCTCCCTCTCATTCACACACATATATTCTGTCTTAGTCCTGCTGACCTTCATTCCTCTTCTCTCTAGAGCATATCTCCACCTCTCCAGGGTCTCCTCCACCTGTTCCCTATTCTCACTACAGATCACAATGTCATCTGCAAACATCATAGTCCACGGGGACTCCTGTTTGATCTTGTCTGTCAACCTGTCCATCACCATTGCAAATAAGAAAGGGCTCAGAGCTGATCCTTGATGTAATCCCACCTCCACCTTAAACGCATCTTTCACTCCCACCGCAGACCTCACCGCTGTCACACTACCCTCGTACATATCCGGTACCACTATTACATACTTCTCTGACACTCCCGACTTCCTCATACAATACCACAACTCCTCTCTAGGCACCTTGTCATATGCTTTCTCTAAATCCACAAAGACACAATGCAACTCCTTCTGCCCTTCTCTGTACTTCTCCATCAACACTCTCAGAGCAAACATCACATCTGTAGTGCTCTTTCCTGGCATGAAACCATACTGCTGATCACTAATCATCACCTCCCTTCTTAGCCTAGCTTCCACTACTCTTTCCCATAACTTCATGCTGTGACTAATCAGTTTAATCCCTCTGTAGTTACTACAGCTCTGCACATCACCCTTATTCTTAAAAATTGGTACCAAAACACTTTTTCTCCATTCCTCAGGCATCCTCTCACTTTCCAAGATTTCATTAAACAATCTAGTTAAAAACTCCACTGCCATTTCACCTAAACACCTCCATGCTTCCACAGGTACGTCATCGGGACCAACAGCCTTTCCGTTCTTCATCCTCTTCATAGCTATCCTTACATCCTCCTTGCTAATCCACTGCACTTCATGATTCACTATCCGCACATCATCCAACCTTCTCTCCCTCTCATTCTCTTCATTTATCAGTTCCTCAAAGTACTCTTTCCATCTGCTCAACACACTCTCCTTGCTTGTGAGTACATTTCCCTCATTATCCTTTATCACCCTTACCTGCTGCACATCTTTACTAGCTCGGTCCCTCTGTCTAGACAATCAGTACAGGTCCTTTTCTCCCACCTTAGTGTCCAACCTTTTATACAACTCTTCATACACCTTATCCTTAGCCTTCACCACCTCTCTCTTTGCCATGCACCTCATCTCCTTATACTCTTGTCTACTTTCTTCATCTCTTTAACAATCCCACTTCTTCTTCACCAACCTCTTTCTTTGTATACTTTCCTGTACTTCTTCATGCCACCACCAGGTCTCCTTGCCCTCCTTCCTCTTTCCAGATGTCACACCAATCCCCTTCCTAGCCATCTCTCTTACTAGCTCTGCTGTAGTTACCCAGCTATTCAGTAACTCTTCACTGCCACCCAGTGCCTGTCTTAACTCTTCCCTGAGCATCACCTCACAATTACCCTTTTTCAATTTCCACCATTTGATCCTTGGTGCTGCCCTTACACTCATCCTCCTCTTCTTGATCACCACTGTCATCCTACAAACCACCATCCTATGCTGCCTAACTACACTTTCCCCTGCCACTACTTTACAGTCTCCAATCTCCTTCAGATTGGCCTTTCTACATAAGATACAATCCACCTGTGTGCACCTTTCTTCACTCTTTTATGTCACCCTATGCTCCCCCCTCTTGTTAAAATACGTATTCATCACAGCCATGTCCATCCTTTTCACAGAATCCACTACAATCTGACCTTCTGCATTCCTTTGCTTAACACCTTACCTACCCATCACTTCCTCATCCCCTCTGTTCCCTTCACCAACATGCCCATTGAAATTTGCTCCAATCACCAGTCTCTCACCCTTGGGTACAGTCATCACCACTTCATCTAACTCACTCCAAAAATTTTCTTTCTCATTCATCGCACACCCAACTTGTGGAGCATATGCACTAATAACATTCATCATTACACCATCAATTTCCAGCTTCATAAACATCACTCTATCTGACACGTGTTTCACTTCCAAAACACTCTTAGCATACTGTTCCTTCAGGATAATGCCTACGCCATTTCTCCTCCCATCCACACCATGATAAAACAATTTGAAACTGCCTCCGATACACCTAGCCTTGCTCCCCTTCCATCTGGTCTCTTGCACACACAATATACCAACTGCCCTTCGGTCCATCATATCAACTAGCTCTCTCCCTATACCAGTCATACTGTCAACATTCAAAGTTCCAACCCTCACTATCACAGTCCTAGCCTTTACCTGCCTTCAGGCATGCCTTCCGCCTCTTCTCCTCCTTTGGCCAACAGTAGCCTAATTTCCACCAACACCCTGTTGGCCAACAGTACTGGTGGCAGTCGTTAACCCTGGCCTCGACTGATCTGGTATGAATTTCTGTACTGTTTTCTGCATGTATGGTTTGGCAAAATTTTACGCTGGCTGCCCTTCCTGACACAACCCTCCCCATTTATCTGGGCTTGAGACTGGCTCAAAGAAATGCACTGGCTTGTGCATCCCCAGTTACTATTAAATTTCTAAATACAAATAAATACACAAATATATTAAGCTCAGAGTGTACAAAAAAAAAGAGGTGTAGCAGTATTGTGGAACAAAACATTATCTTTACTCAGAATAATCAAAACATACCAAGACAATAAAGGTTTGCTTTGTTTGGCTGTAATTGAGATGGGTAAGAAACTATATACATTAATAAACAACTATTGGTTACCTGGTATTGGTACTAATACTATTAGACACGTATTGAATCAAATAGCTTCACTATCTGAGGGACATATCATTATGGCAGGTGACTACAACTGTATCTTAGATCCTAAAGATACAACCACTTCAGGAAAAAGAAAAGTTACAGCACAAGCTAAACAACTTATAAATTTCATAGGCTTATACCTACTCAAAGACATATATCATTTTGTGGATCATAACTCATTACAATACATGTTCTATTCTAATAGATGCAAAACATATTCTAGAATTGATAGAATATTTCTTTCCACACAGATAATGAATAACCTGACCAATAGCAAAATTATATCCTGCCCAGTCTTAGACCACTGGCTTTACCAGAAAGGCTCATCCAGACTCTGCTACACTTTGCTGTGAAGGAAAGGTTAGTTTGCTGTTATTTTTTGTATTACTGTATTGCCTTTCTATATTTTGAATACTGTAGTTTGTTTTCTTTACTTTGTGTTTTGCTTGCATTCTGTTTTAACAGCATATTAAAACTTCAAAAGAGACCACAGCTCTCTGTTCTGAGTCAGGCAGAATTTTTTCCCGCCCTCCCACCCATTTAAGTTGTCTTGTTAAATACGTCTGTCTTTCTAGTTGCCCGCCTCTTATGTTAATCTGACCATATATCTCATTTCTCTCTACTTTCACTGGCTTATGTGAGTAATCACAAAATCATCATTTTTGAAATCCCACCCCTTCAATTATTTTAATTTATTGGCCATCCTACAGTATTTCATAGTACCAAAATACAAAAGTGACCACCCCTTTCAATCCATCTTGCTGTTTTAAAAATAGTAACTCTCCACTAAACCTTAACTTTTTAAACAGGTAAAACTCAAGTTACCTACTTTCACATCTAACTTCTCTAGTGCACACTGCAGAGTGCATTCTTTTCAATCTTACCTTTAAGCATACCTGTGACTAGCACTTTCTCTAATACCTGCTGGAAAGCACTAGGAAGCCTTAAACTCATACAAACACTGAACTCTCCTTGTTAACAAGGAGAAATTAATAGTAGGCACTAAACAGCCTATCATTGCAAAGTACCTTGCTAAGGAAACAGCTCCTATACTTTACAAAGAAAAAAAAAAAGCCGCAAACCAAGCATGTCCAAGGGTCAGCTTCCGGTGATTTCTCCTGTCCACCTGGTGAATCTGGGCATACTGAGGCAATGCAGCAATTGCCTCATGTACACAGACAACCCTCTCCTCCTATCACCCAACACTACAACCTGTGAGAGATGCACTTACATAGTCAAAATGGAAGCAAAGCTCTCTCCACCCAAGATTGTGCTAAACAGTCAAGAGGAGAAGGTTAGCACCCACACTACATCTCAAGCAACACATAGCCCTTCTAAACCCGCACCACCAACACCCACATATAGCAACACTAAATCCACATATGCAGAGGCCCTTAACTGTAACCTGCCCAAGCAACAAAGACCTCTAAAGCTGAAACGCAAACAAACACCAATCACAACCAATGTGTCACATAGTTCACAACACCAGTGTGCCACCCAGCAAGACAATGTACCTAACACTTTAGTCATAGGTGACTCTATAGTCCGGCACACTGATGTCCCTCTCACCAGGTTGAATAAGGAGAAAATTACAGTCAGCTGCCTGTCGGGTGCCAGGATCCGCCATATAATGCATGCACTCAAGTCACTCCACAACAAGTACAAATATGACTCTGTCATTGTCCATGTTGGAGTGAATGACTTGAGACGTACCTCCCTGGACTACATGAGACATGGAAGAGCTCTCGGATCATGTGGCCCAGGCAGGTATGATCCTAGCCCTGAGTAGCATCCTGCCTTCGCCCAGAATGATACCACAATATAAGGATAAAATGATTGACTTCAACAATTGGTTAAGCTTATGGTGTCATTCAAAGGGGATCCAGTATCTGTCTGCCTGGGATGACATGATTGACAGACCACGATGCTTTGCCAGAGATGGTCTGCACCTGTCGCCTCTGGGATTCAGGTTACTGGCTAAGGCTCTTGCCACCCCTATAGTGCCTTTTTTAGGCAAACTTCAAAGGACAAAACCACCACCGTAACAGGTACAAGCATGCAAAATCTGAAGGTAATGCTACTCAATGCTAGAAGTCTAAACCTCAAAATGCACTCTCTCGAGGCACTACTAAAAATGGAGAACATCGATATCGCAGTAACTGAGACCTGGTTCAAGGCTCCAGAGAGCACCCCTGCAATACCAGGCTACAACTCTTACCACACTTTTCGGCCACCAAACCAGGACCGAAACACTAAAGGTGGAGGAGTGTCAATATTCACCAAGGATATTCACACCACCAGGCTAGATGGCCAACACAATGTGTCTGAAATTCTCCAAGTGCAACTAACACTGGGTAAGACTGCAATCCAAATTGTAGCTTGCTACAGATCCCCCACCATACCCCAAGATTCTCACTACACCTTTCTAAATATACTGGAAAATATTAAGATAGAACCAAACACCCTAATACTGGGTGATTTTAACTACCCTGCCATTAACTGGGAAAACTACTCATGTCCCAACACCTTTGCTAACGGTTCTTGGAATTCATAAATTCCAATGCCCTGGATCAACTAATCCATAGTCCCACCAGGGCTCCAATATCCTAGACCTGGTCATTACCAACATGGGAAATCAATGCTCCATACCTATGGTCACCCCTCGTTAGTCAGGTCTGACCATAAGCTAATCACCCTTAACATCCACATCCCACCCCACCCCCAGTAAAGAAACCACCATAAAAATCTTCTCCAAAGCCAACTTCATGCTACTCAAGTCAGAAGTGACAAACTTCATAACACCCATGCAGACGGGAACTGAAAGTTCAACTGCTGAATCCTACACTAAGGCACTGTACGAGCACATCCACTCATGCATGAATCGTGCCATCCCAAATAGAACCAAAATGCTCTCATCCAAAAAAAGGAAGCCAATCTGGTGGTCCCCTGCCATAAACAAACTTTACAACAAAAGGAAGAAACATTTGCAGAAAAGAGGAAAATCCCAGGATGCAAAAAACTCCCTTACTAGCCTCAGTAAGAAACTGAGATGCCTCATAAAATCTTCCAAAGCTAGTTACGAAAATAAAATTGCCAAAGATTCCAAAGATAACCACAAAGCATTCTACAACTATGTCAAGAATCTAAATGCCAATGCTCAGATCTGCTCTGAGCTAAAACAGAATGGCATTAAATATACTGATCCAAAGGATATTGCCAATATCCTGGCAGATCGATTCAGTGCCAACTTCACCCCCCTCTCACCCCCTAAATGGCCCATCTCAATACCGGAAGATTGCCAAATTCCAGTAATAACGGCCACACAGGTACAAAACGCACTCTCTAAAGCCAAGAATACAGCATCCATGGGACCAGATGACATCCCGGGCTGTGTACTACATGAACTACAATATGAACTGGCACCTCAGCTAAGTGTCATGTTTAATCATAGCCTCACCTCAGGTTTCATGCCCACTGAGTGGTGCAGAGCTACAGTTATCCCAATCCACAAGGGGGGATCCACCTTGGATCCCGGAAACTACTGTCCCATCAGTCTGACAAGCCTTATCTGCAAGGCCATGGAGCGTATTATCATGGAACTTATAAACAAAGACATTGGCAACCTTCAAACACTGGACCCCACCCAGTTTGGGTTTGTGAAGGGCCGATCTTGTCTCCTGAACCTGATTGACTTCTTTGAATCAGTCTCCAGAGCCATGGACAAGGGTAAGGTGGTCCACACAGCCTATCTAGACCTTGCCAAGGCCTTTGACACCATCCCCCACTCTGGAATCATAGATAAACTTACTAAGTTGGGCATTAATCCCTATGTCACCCAATGGGTTGCTAAATGGCTTACTGATAGAACCCACACTGTAAAAGTAGCCAACTCCAAATCCAGCTCCAGACAAGTGACAAGTGGAGTACCTCAGGGTTCAGTCCTGGGGCTGCTCTTGTTTGGCATCTACTTCTCTGAAGTGCAGGTCAACACTAAGGGACTCTGGCTAACAAAGTTTGCAGATGACTGCAAACTGGGAGCCATTATTGAATCCCAAATGATGTGGATACTCTACAAAAGGGCCTTACAGAAACAGATGCTTGGTGCCAGAGCCATGGGCTCAAGCTCAGTGCCAAGAAATGTATTGTTATCCCCTTTGGGAAAAAACATGTATCCATGAATTACCATATAGGTGGCAGTACACTAAACACAGAAAGTGTGATAAGAGACTTAGGGACACAGGTGGACAGTGGTCTCACCTTCGATAACCACATCGCCACAACAGTCAGGAAATCCTTCTATGTGGCACACCTCATCATGTAGGGCTTTTCATCCAGAAAAAAGGAGGTCATTGTCCCACTGTACTCATCCCTCATTAGACCCATTATAGAATACAATGCCCCATTTGGTATGTACCTCTCAAGACATCGGCAACAACTGGAAAGGCCTCAGAAATACCTCACTAAAAGAATCACAGGCCTAAAGCAGATGCCCTACGCTGACCGCCTTAAAAAACTCCAGCTATACTCTGTTGCATATCGTCTACTCAGAGGTGATCTCTGCTTAGCATACAAGGCCATGTCAAACCCAGAGCTGTTGGACATGCTACACTTAACAAAATCCCAATCCCTCAGAGCTACACGCTCCAGGGATCTAAACCTTGTCATCACAATAAACAAAACATGCTGGAGGGATAGGTTCCTGACTCAGAGACTCCCCAGACTCTGGAATAGATTGCCCATACATGTCAAGCAGAGTGCCTCTTTGGACCTCTTCAAGAGGAACCTTGACAATTGGATGGGAGAAAGGAAATTCACCCCAGGGATCACGTCAGTCACCCTGCTAGACAGGGGTCCAGGAAAGTAAATAATGTGGGAAGAAATAGCCAGGGAATTGTTATGGCTAGGCTTATATAGGCCCTAGGGCTGATAGCCTAGTACCAACCTATGAACCTATGAACCTATAATACTATCATATTTGAACTTAATATTAATAACACCCATAGTGTCCAAATTAAAAGGATTCCAGCATATCTCACACAACTTAAGGATTTTCAATTATTCATAACAGAAGAGACACAAAACCTCATTAATATAAACTCAGTATCATACACACATGATATATTTATTTGGGATGCCCTAAAAGCATATTTATATGGACAAATAAACAAATGGTTTCATAATAAGATGAAAATATGGGATAAAGATATAAGAATAATACAGGATAAACTGGACTCGCTATACACAAATAATAAAGACAACCTGTCTTCAAAGAATATAAGGGATGAGATATACAAACTAAATGAGGAATATTGATCTATCCTACATCATAAAACAAAGATAACACTAGAAAAATATAGGTTTCTTGCTTATTCCGTAAATCCTAAACATCTATCAAACCTTAAGAATAAGACCAAAAGATTAAATAAATATAATTATATTAAAGAAATACATTCTGCAAAAAAGAAAAGAGAAGTACATAGTATATAAGATATATTAGAAGAGTTTAGGTGTCACTTTCATGAAATGAATCAATCCACACAACAAATTCAAACACAAGATAACATAAGAGATTATATTAACAAGAATGTATATAATAAACTAAACAAACAACACATATAAGTTATTGATAAACAAATTACTTTATCAGATATACAAAGTCAAGTAAGTAAGCTTAAACTAAACAAAGCTCCAGGTAACAATGGAATTATTCCTAAAATATATAAGATAATGCCCAAAATGGCAATTTCCTTACTATACAAAGTATATAATTCGGCCCAAAATGATAATATTGCACCCCCATCCTGGAAATATCCCCTATTTTAAAATCAAATAAAAAGCAAAAATTCTGTTCTTTATACAGACCGATATATTTACTGAATATCGATTATAAGATGTTTATGAATATATTCTCAGAAAGATTGAAGAAATTCTTACCCCACTTAATAGATGAAGACCAGACAGGATTTATAACTAACAGAAGTACTCCTGATAATATAAAACGAACCCTAGCTATTATAGACGTCTCACAAGGGAAGAAAAGGAACTTATCATTAATTAGTCTTGATATTAATGTAGCCTTTGATTCTATTAACTGGATCTATCTGTTTACTCTTTTGGAATGCTTACATTTTTCACATAATTTTATTAATCTTCTAAAACATTTATATGAAGAAACATATGCATATATCAAAATAGGGTCATATATTTCCAATAAAATATCTATTACAAAAGGCACCAAACAAGGATGTCCTCTCTCTCCTGTACTATTTACTTTGATCATGAAACCCTGGGCAAATGAAATAAGAAACAATAAAGAAATAGTGGGTTTGGAAATGGATAAAGACAATATAGCCAAAATCCAGCTGTTTGCAGATAATGTTCTTATCACCACAAAGGGAAATGACTCCTCATTCATGTTATTATATAAATCAATTAAAACATTTCAAATGATGTCCGGTCTATCATTCAGTGACAATGAACAACAATTCTACCCACATATCTTAATAATAAAAAAATAAAAAAAGAATGATAGGAAATAATAGGTTCATAGGTTCATACTAGGCTATCTGCCCTAGGGCATTTATAAGCCTAGCCAGAGTGTGTTTGGCTTTCGCCACCCATTTTAAATTAATTTTGCTATGCCCTTTTTCGAGGTTAGTATGCTGTGCCTCTGTCTAACAGTGACACAGAAGTGATACCAGGGTAAACCTATGATCTCCCATCCACTCATCAAGATTCCTCTTGAAGAGAGTCAATGAGGGACTCTGCCTAACCTGGACTGGGATTTTATTCCAGAGTGAAGGGAGCCTCTGGGTTATGAATCTGTCCCTCCAGCATTCACATTGCTAACGCAGATCAAATCACATATCTTGGAATCATTCTTGCCAAAGACATTAAATCAATAATTCAATTAAACTATAAAAATGTTTACAAAATATTCAAGAATTATTTTCAAAATGGAATACAATAATATTTACTACTGAAGAAAGACTAACCATTATAAAAATGATAATTCTACCTAAAATCTTATATATAATACAATCCATTCAAATTCTACCCTCAAAAAGGTTTATAGATAAACTAAACACTTTAATACTAAGGTTCTTTTGGTCACAAAAAAACTAGAATTACTATTAATCAACCTACCAACAGCTGGAAGAATGGTGGAATGACTTTCCCAGCTCTAAGTCTCTATTTGATTTCCACTACAATCAGATCAATTTCTCAGCTCTTAGATATAACCTATTTAGCTAAATGGAAATCTTTATGGAAAGTGTCAGCCATGGAACTTATAACGAGACCAACAACATATCAACTAGAATTCATAAACACACCTTTTTATATGGATCTTAAAAGAATATTTTATCACATATACTAATCCTAATCATACTGCCAGTTACATACATAATATAATTAACTTTAAAAACTTTATATATAAACATGTTAAATATAAAGACTACTTTTTTTTTATTTCCTATAGCATATACACAAGAGACTTTTGTTATCTCAGATATTAACCAAATTTCTCAACTGAAAAACAATGAACTCAAATACTGGTTCCAGCTAACTTATGAATACAAGATTAGTTCAATGGATCATATTATACAGGAATATAAACTTAAAAATTCCTCATGGTTAGATATACAAACACTTATACTATATTTTGATAATAAGCTGAAACTAGCTTCACCAACTAGCAAATATGACACCAAGATATTATTATTCTTCAATCAACATTATTACACCAGCATACATATTCAGGTAGTCTCACCTTTATTTATAGACTTTTAAGAGAAGAAACATTTTCTCGCACACATAACTACTGGAGTTATTATAGTTTAATTACTCATAATCCCCCAAGTGAGCAAGATAAGGTCAATATGCTACAATCAGCTGGGAAAACATAATGTTCTCTGAAATGGAAGATTTACACAGGGAGATTCATGAATAGATCCTTTTATACACCAAAAATAATGGACAAAATGAATAAAAAAGAGAACATCTGTAATAGATGCAACTCTAATATAGATATTAACTGGGCACATATGTTTTTTGACTGTCCAACCTTAAATATCTTTTGGAATAAAGTAAATGACTTTTTACAAGCACTTTTTTTTCAGACAACTTCATATTGAATAAATCATTAATCATATTTAATACAGCTGTTCCACAATGTGTTAGGAAAACCAAATACTCATTACTATGGACTATACTGGCAGTGGCTAGAAAGATCATAACAAAAAATTGGATTTCAAAACATCCTCCTATATTTTCTGAGTTTACTAATTTATTAAAAGAAGTTAGTCATTTACAGATAAGAACCATGACCTCTAGAACATCTAGAAAGACATATGAATATCATTTATGGGTTAACTTACAAAATATGTTGGCAGAAAAATTATAATTTTGCATAAAGGTAATTGACTTTCCTTGTCATTCATGAGAAAAAGTTACAAAAGGAAGTTTAGAGTGTATGTTAATGTATAAATACTGGATGTCTATGTACATACTTCAGTTTTTTTTGCTTTGTTATTTGTATATTCATATTTAAATTCTATAAATACATGCTATCAATTTGTAAATATATAATGTAAATTATCTTATATATGTGTATGTGATTGTTTTCATTATAATCAAAATCAATAAAACTGTTTACAAAAATAAATAAATAAATCATGCTGCAGCCATATTTCCAACAATTCTATCCATGTCTTTCTTATTAATAGTTAACATTTTCAACAGTGCATTATCCACAACATTCATACTAATAGTTATCATTTCTAACAATGCATTATCCACGCCTTCTTTCTAATATTACTGCATGAAGTTGTATTTTGTGTAATAATTCAGAAAAGATTTACCCCGGGATTCAGTAAACTTCCATGCAGGAATAGCTTATTCCTGTACGAAAGGGATGTTCCCATGCAGCATGGCAGTGTGCCATGCATATTCATGAAGGTGTGCTGCCATGCTGCAAAACGCACATGGTTCTGTGTATGAGTGCAGGGGTGGAGTCTGTGAGCAGTGCTCTCACAATACACATGCCCCCTGCACACCAGAATTGCCATTCAGCAATTTAAAATGAGCGAGAATGCTCGTAACACCCCCAACCTGTCAGGATAAGAAATCTGGTCAAAGCCATAAGGGGCAATCGTCCCTACCAAGGCAAAAGTTGATAGAATAACAGATGTAACATATGCACATAGTGCACACCTCGTAACCTATCACAGTAAGGAATGTGGACAAAGCCATAAGGGACCATCACCCCACAAAGCAGAAAGATGATAGAATAACAGGTTCAGCATTAGCATGGATATTCTGAAGGGTACAAATAAATAAACACAGCACATATTTTTTTTATACATGCAATAAAGTTTAAGCATAGCTGCACAGGTGTGCCCATTGCTTAGCTATGCTTAGTCCAGTTTAAACAGCAGAAGAAGTTAAATAGCAAGAGACATGCAAAATAAGCAACACTGCAATAGTGCAGTGGTTAGAGCATACACTTTGCAAGCAGCCATTCCCATTATAACCATTTTACATGTGAAAACAGTACATACATTGTTTTTTTATAATTAGCTACTAAATAACATATATTTGTTAACCAGAGTACTGCAGTAGGTCCAGATGTGAGGTGTCAGTTTAATAAAGTTGTGAAACCCCATATAAACACAAGTGCCCCTTACAGTATAGTCACACATGAATAAATGTAATGAAACCACATTGGGGGATGTCAGGGACAGTAAACAAATTTCTAATATGTAATGAATGATGAATCAATCCCATACAGCAGTTAGTCTATAAAATAAAAAAAAAAAACAATGTTAAGCATTGCACAGCTCTGCTCACCAGGTGTAAACATTGTGTAAATATGACTGCTAAGCAATGAGTAGCCCAGCTAAGTGGATTTGCCAATTGGTAAGTAGTGCTGAACCTGCCCCTTTAAGCACTGACAACCTTAGCTAAGCAGGTTTGCCCATAGATTAGCTTAGGTCAGCATATTCAAAACCATCCAGTCACAGCAAAGGTTAGGAAATCGGACATATTTAAACCCTGCAGGTAGGAATACAGTTCATAACTGGTTGCAGCTTTCCACTGTAGGCAGTATGGCAGGTGTTGGCGAGGACATCCACTTCCAGGCACAGTGCTGGGGTATACAGGAGTCCGAGGTCATGATAGGACTGTTGGTAAATAACCATGATGAGAGACTGCTGCAGAGATAGTAACAGGGCTCCCAATATAAAGTGGAAGCCTGGGACCATCTCACCCATGATTTCACCAGTGCCACTGGTATCTCTTAGACTGGTGAGCAGGTCCGGCACCACTATGCCGACTTGAAGCTGAGGAAGATGGAGCTCTTGGATGAGTGGGTCCAAGAAGCAAGGCAGAGTGGTGATGTCCTAGCAGTCTGTAAGTATTCATATCAATAACTGTTTAACAAAGTCCAGCCTGTGTATGTGATGGATAGGTATGCCTAAATATTTCTCTATTCCCTTTACAGCTGCAGCTGAGCAGCTGTGAATCAGGAACCCATGCCAGTAGGTTGCAAAGGCTGTGTCGTGAGGCTGGTGATTAACAATCCTGCTTGTAGTAGTCATACCAAATAAATATAAAGTAGTAGAAAGTCACCTGGCAGTATAAAAACTGTGTATAGGTTGTACTGAATAAACCAGGCAATATGACAGTAATAGCCCTATATAGGTGATATTTAAATAAAACCGTAACTGCCTGGCAGTAAAATTCTAAATGCTGGACTGGTTGTGTTTACTCTGGTATTGTATGGCATTTAGTGTTTCATTCTCTGAATAGTAATGTTGTGTTAACCACTGTTCCTCAAACTGTGCTACATAAAAATATGTCTAGGAATGTCTGCATAAGACTGTTGTAATTACAAGGTGAGATTGTACAACCAAGAGAGACTTAGACAGAAAAC
>NC_056735.1:395589911-395779911 GCF_019279795.1 Protopterus annectens
CATCTCATTGGCCTCTTCAAAAGGAACCTTGAAGATTAGAAGGGAGATAGGAAATTCACCCCGGGGAGCATATCAGTAGCCCTGCTAGACAGGGGTCCAGAGAAGTAAATATTGTGGGAAGAAATATCCAGGGAATTGTTATAGCTAGGCTTGTATAGGCCCTAGGGCCGATAGCCTAGTACCAACCTATGAACCTATGAATCTATATATATATATATATATATATATATATATATATATATATATATATATATATATATGTGTATATATATATATATATATATATATATATATATATATATATATATATACACGGTTCCCCTTCACAAGATTGAATGAATGGAAGCTCGAAACCCATAAGCTCGAGCCCAGAATCTCGAACTTCCATTCACTCGAAATTGTGAATGGGAAGTTTAGAGCCTAAAAAAAAAAGAGTTGACTTACCTTTTTGCAAGCGGCAAGGTCCTGCTGCATCTTCGCAGCTAAATCTAAATGCTCCATGACAGCACTATAGCGGAGGACAGGGAAATCTTCCGGTTTGCGCTTATGCATATAGCGCAAACTGAAAGATTTCCCTGTCCCGTGCTGTAGTGCGATTTCGGAGTAGGAATATTTAAGTAGGGGGTGTGTGGGGGGTGCAGGGGGGTGAAGCCCCCCTGCAAAAACATTAGAAAGGTGTCTGTTTTTTTTTTAGTTCACCTTCCCATTTTCGAGGTTTTGCAAATTTGAGATTCTGGTTTCGGGCTTATGAATTTTGAGTTTACCGAACTTCGGTCATGTGAAGGGAAACTATACATATATATATATATATATATATATATATATATATATATGTGTGTGTGTGTGTGTGTGTGTGTGTGTGTGTGTGTGTGTATGCAGTGCATTCTGACATTGAATACACACTCTGACCTCTTACTGCAATAAACCTGACCAAAGGCTGTGTAAATGGTGGTAAAGAGGCTCAGACTAGGGACCTTTTGCAAGTATAACCCTTATCCCATCCTCCATAGCTGAACTGTTTTGCCTTGCAACAACATAATAAGACCAGCCAAGTCCAGGACCCATGGCCTTGTAAACAATGAACCAAGCAATGTACCATTACACCATTTGCTCCCTACAAAATAGTGATGGCATCCCAAACATATCAGTTAGTACAGTCATCCAACAGCAGGGAAAGGAGTCTGTAGAATCATTCAGGTAGTCTATATATGCATATATATATGTATGGAGATGGATATATGTGTGCAAATATATACATGATGCATATATACATAGAGAGATATAATTCATATCCAAATATGTATGCACACACACACACACACACACACACACACACACACACACACACACACACACACACACACACACACACACACACACATATATATATATATATATATATATATATATATATATATATATATATATATATAGAAAGGTTAATAAATACATATATATTTATATGGATTCCATACATTTGGTCAAATTACACTTAGTTGAAAATGATACCAGGCATTGCACTTCACTGAAAGCTCACTTGACTGAAAGCTCACTTTGTCGAAGTTCATGTGGTCGAAAATGGAATATAGCCCCTGCCCCACTGCAGTGCAACCCTGGAGTGAGAATATTAAATAAGGGGGGTGTGGGGGGTGTAGCCCCCCCAAATTATTTTAAAGTATTCACTATTATAAGAAGGTATATCTATTAGAAATGCATTGATATATATATATCTTTAGTAAAAACTATTGGCGACTGTAATGCCAGCACATAGAAGTATATTATGTACAGGGAATTAAGTACACTTATTAAAGATGTCATTACCCTGCTATTTTATCAGACTGGAATGTGATCACTGGTTACCAAGGCTAAGCTATGCCTAGCAGGTGTAATCATTGCTTAAATGTCAATGCTAAGCAGATTTGTGCACTGGTAAGTGAAGCCTACATGGTGTAAACGCCTATTCATTTAACCATACGTTAGCACCGCTTACCATCGGGCAAACCCGCGCAAACCTGCTTAAAGCTGCTCAAAACTGCCTTAATCACGCTTTATCCAGGACTGGTTGCAAGCTTCTGTGTGGTGCCAAAGTCTGCTCTTCAATTTTTTTTCCCTTAGATCTGCTAGTCTCTCCTCTCCTGCACTTTTACTAGCTTGTTAGTCTAGCACTTTACCAGACTTCTTGTAGCAATTATTGTAGCACACAAAAGTGCTACCAGCACTAAACGTTCTACAAGGAAACAGCTCCAGTACTTATTATTAATGCCCACCCCTCCAGGCATGTCTAAAGTTCAGTTTCCTGTGCTTTCTCTTATCAACCTGGTGAACTTGAGCATCCTGAGGCAATTCCACATCTGCCTCATGTACACTAACAACCCTCTCCTCTTACCTCCCAACACTCAGACTTGTGAGAGATGCACTTATATATCCAAATTGGAATCCACACACTCTCCAGCCAAGACCAGAATAGCTGGTCAAGAGAAGAAGGGCAACACTTGCACCACACCACATGGAACACACAGCCCTCCAGAACACACACCAGCACTGCCTTCATATAAAAACACAAACCCCACACCCACCTTCTCGGAGAATCTCAATAAAAATTTACTCCAACAGCAGAGACCTCCAAGGCAGAAATGCACTTGACCACCACAACACAACATTAATCATGAGACATATAACTCTCCTAAACAGTGTGCCGCTCAACCAAAGCCTTAAGGCAAAACAGCATGCCCAACACACTAGTCATAGGTGACTCGATAGTGAGGCACAATGATGTCCCACTCACTAGGTTGAATAAGGAGAAAGTAACACTCACCTGCCTGCCAGGCGCCAGGATCCGCCACATAACACACACACTCAGGTCCCTCGACAACAGGTACAAATATGACTCTGTCATTGTACATTTGGGTGTGAATGACCTGAGACATATGTCTCTGGATTACATAAAAAGATACATGGAGGAGCTCTTGGAATATGTAGCCCAGGTGGGTATGACCCTAGCCCTGAGCAGCATCCTACCATCACCCAGATTGACACCACAGTACAAGCAGAAAATGATTGATTTCAACAATTGGCTAAGTTTCTGGTGTCATTCTAAGGGGATCTAGTATCTGTCTGCCTGGGATGACATGAATGACAGACCCCGATGCTTTGCCAGAGATGGCCTGCATCTGTCACCCCTGGGCTTCCACATACTGGCCAAGGCTCTTGCCACCCCTATAGTGCCATTTTAGGTGGTGTCCAAAGACCAAATTACCACAGTAACAGTTACAAACAAATGCAATCTGAGGGTCATGCTGCTCAATACTAGAAGACTAAATCTCAAAATGCACTCGCTCGAAGCACTCCTTAAATGGAGAACGTCAACATTTGTGCCGTAACAGAGACCTGGTTCAAGGCAGCAGAAATCACCCCTGCACTACCAGGCTATAACGCATTCCACACCTTTCGGCCCCAGAACTTGGACTGAAGCTCCAAAGGTGGTGATGTTTCCATATTCATAAAGGATGCCCATACTTCCAGACTGGTGGCCCAACATAACGCATCTGAGATATTTCAGATGCAGCTAACATTAGGGAAGACAGCAATTCAGGTCATAATCTGCTATAGGTCCCCAACCATTTCCCTAGACTCACACTCCACATTTCTAAGCACCCTGGAGAATATTAGGGTCCACCCTAACGCTCTCATACTGGGTGACTTCAACTACTCCTCCATTAACTGGGAGAACTACTCATGTTCCAATACACTTGCCCAACATTTCCTGGAATTCATTAATTCCAGTGCCCTGGACCAGCTCGTTCTTACCCCCACTAGAGGTACCAACACCCTTGACCTGGTCATTAGTAACATGGGTGACTGTTGCTCTGCACCGATAGTCAACTCCTCCTTTGTTAGAATCAACCATAAACTAATCACCTTGGAAATCCACATCCCTTCCACCACCCCAGCAAAGGTAACCACCATGTAAAACTTCTCCAAAGCTAATTTTGGGGTCTTAAAAACAGAGGTGGCTAGCTTCATGGCACCCATGCAAATGGAGATCAGTTGCATGACTGCCTAATCATACATCGATGCACTCTACGAACATGTACACAAATGCCTGGATCTCGCCATACCCAATAGAGCCAAGATGCTCTCCTCCAAAAAAAGGAAGCCAATCTTGTGGTGCCTTGCCATAAACAAACTCCACACCAGAAGGAGGAAACTGTTGCAGAATAAGGTGAGGTCCAAAGACTGGAAAAACTCCCTTATCAGCCTCAACAAAAAGTTGAGATCCCTCATCAAATACTCAAAGCTAGCTATGAAAACAGAATTGCAGCAGATAGCAAAAATAACCACAAGGTCTTCTATAGTTATGTAAAGAATCTCCATGGCAATACCAAGATTTGCTCTGAGCTACTGCATAATAGTACCTCCTGTACCGAGCCAGCAAATATTGCCAATATATTGGCCAACAGATTCCGTGCCAACTTTACCCCTCTCTCCCCCCAAGGGACCAGTCACAATACCAGTAGATTGCCAGACACCAAGTATTACTGCTGCACAGGTTTAAACAGGACTGTCCAAGGCCAAGAATACAGCTTCTATGGGACCTGACAATATCCGTCTCTGTGTTCTACATGAAATATAGAGTGAACTGGCACCTCACCTGTGTGCCCTCTTCAATCACAGCCTCACCTCAGGCTTTGTCCCTAATGAATGGTGCACTACTACAATCATCTCTCTCCACAAAGTAGGAGCAACTGCAGACCCTGGGAACTATTGCCCCATTAGCCTGATGAGTCTGATATGCCAGACTATGGAATGCATCACAATGGATCTAATAAACAATGATATAGGGAATCTCCAAACTCTGGATCCCACACAGTTTGGTTTTGTGAATGGTAGATCATGCCTGCTCAATTTGGTTGACTTCTTTGAGTCAAGTCAACAAAGATGTGGATGAAGGCAAGGTGGTTCATACAGCCTACCTTCATCTGGCCAAGGCCTTTGATACTATTCCCCACTCAGGAATCATAGAAAACCTCACTAAGCTAGGCATCAACCCCTATATCACTAGGTGGGTTGCAAACTGGCTCACAGGTAGAACCAACAGGGTGAAAGTAGCTGACACCAAGTCAGACTGCTGACCAGTTACAAGTGGAGTCCCACAGGGTTTGGTCCTGGGCCCTCCCCTGTTTGGTATCTACTTCTCTGAAGTCCAGGCCAACACAAAGGGACTCTGGCTGACAAAGTTCACAGATGATTGCAAGTTGGGAGCTATTATTAACTCCTCAAGTGGTGTTGACATTCTACAGAAATGCCTAACTGAGACCAACAACTGGTATCATAACCATGTCCTTAAGTTCACTGCCAAAAATGTGTCGTCATCCCCTTTTGGAAAAACATGGTTCCCATGAATTACCACCTCGGTGATAGTCCACTGAACACAGAAGGTGTTATAAGAGATCTGGGAGCACAAGTTGACAGCAACCTTGCCTTTGACCACCGCATTGCCACTGTGGTCAGTAAGTCCTTCTATGTGGCACATCTCATTACTAAGGGTTTTGCATCCAGGAAGAAAGAGGTCATTGTCTCCCTCTACTCTTCCCTCATTAGGCCAGTCATTGAGTAAAATGCCCCATTTGGCATGTACCTCACTAAATACCTGCAACAACTGAAGATGCAACAAAAGTACCTCACAAAGAGGATCCTAGGCCATAAACATTTGTCCTATATGGACATTCTCAAAAAAATCCAACTATTCTCTGTCTCATATCACCTACTTAGAGGTGATCTCTGCTGGACTTACAAAGCTATGTCTGACCCAGCTCTGTTAGAAATGTTACAGGTAAAGAAATCCCAATCCCTCTGCACCATATGCTTCAGTGACCTCAACCTCATTACCACAATCAACAGAACATGCTGGAGGGACAGGTTCATAACCCAAAGATTTCCCATGCTATGGAATAGACTTCCCATACATGTCAAGCAGAGCACCTCACTGGCCTCTTCAAGAAAAAATCTTGATGAGTGGATGGGAAATAGAAAATTCACCACAGTGTTTTTACTCAACAGAGGCACTGGGAAATAAGGTTGGGTGCATGATGCCAGGGTAATCCTATGGGCTAGGCTTGTAAAGGCTCCAGGGCCATTAGCCTAGCACACACCACTATGAACTTATGAACCTATGTATCAAACAGTCCTTGTTCTGCCTAGCAACAAAATAAACAGCTCTTGAACCCAGGATGCTGCACACCATAGCCTATGCAATTTACTAGTAAGCCACCTCAGCTGTATTGTGTCTCAACCATACCCTTTTTACAGCTAGTTTACACTAGGGAAAAGACAAGTGTGCAATTAGGAAGGATTGGTATATATAAATATATATATATATATATATATATATATATATATATATATATATATATATATATATATATATATATATATATATTATATATATATATATATATATATATATGAATAAAAACATGCATTGAGAGAGAGTGAGATATGTAGGTAGATCTATATATGTGTGCAACAATATACAGATATATTAACAATAAATACTGAGGTGTACACACACATACACACACACACACACACACACACACATATATATATATATATATATATATATATATATATATACATATGTATACAAATATATACATATATATATATATATATATATATACACACACACACTACACACACATACAAACATACATACACACACACACACACACACACACACACACACACACACACACACACACACACACACACACATATATATATATATATATATATATATATATATATATATATATATATATGGTGGTGCAGCGGTTAGCATTGTTGCCTCACAGCAAGAGGTTCTCCAGTTTGATCCTTGGCTGGGGTGCCTTCTGTGTGGAGTCTGCATGTCCTCCCTGTGGTCGCGTGGGTTTCCTCCAGGTGCTCCAATTTCCTCCTACATCCCAAAGACATGCTGTAGGTGGATTGGACACTCTAAATTGGCCCTAGGTGTGAGTGTGTGCGTGTGCGTGTGTGTGCCTTTTGTCAAAGGTTGGGCCGTAAAACTCTTCTGCCAATCATGAGCGGACAGGAGATCCGCTGTGGCGACCCCTAACCGAGAAAAGCCGAAATAAGAAAAAAAAAAAAATATATATATATATATATATATATATATATATATATATATATATATATATATATATATATATATATATATATGCATACATGTCCCAAAATCCCCATGCAAACATATGCTGCTGATAGACCACCCACAACTGCAGCAGCATGCATGCACAGTTGGATACAAAAGTAGCCATGACAGTCACATCTGCCCCCCCCCCCCAGTCCAAATAAATGAGTGAACAGTACACTGCTACAAAATCATGATAGGTCATACAAAATGGCCAGACATACAACAATCTCTTAGCAAAACAAATAAAATGTCTGAATATAGCAAAGAAAAATAAAACCAGACAGTAATTCACACAGTTTTATTATACTTTGATGTCTTGGTCAAGGCCTTCAAGGAGTAAACATTATCAGAAATACATGCCTTAATCCCAAGAAGCAATTAACACCTAATTACATAATTGAATACACAGCCTCCAATTACACTCGCCATTTAACCCCCTACGGGATAAAGTATTACAGTTAATATTAATACATTGAAGCCTGTACATAACAATTGTCCTTTTATGAATGTATCATCACACTGAGGAACAGACATTTTCAGAAACAGTACCTTGAGACCCACTACTGTCCCCATGGTGTGATTTATTTAAATGTACAGCTATAAACTGACATATTTCTTACCAGTAATACGTCTGACATGTTCTAACAGCCTAGTTTTAAAACATGTGCTACTGTACCCCACATGAAATATGTTACAATGCCATCTAAGAGCATTCCCTATACACCTACCTCTTGAATGTACAGACTTCAACATGTTTCCCAGCTATTCCCCTCAGCAGGAATTACAGCACTAAATAATGATAGACCAGTATACCTATCCACCTACTACTGTATGACATCTGGGCAAAGCTTAACATAATTAGTGGACAGAAGCCCAAATACACGTCCATACTTGAAATATTGCTGTTATACATGAGAAACTTGCTGGTGTTACAGGGTTTGTTGTAACATATCTTTGCTGCGGGATATAAAGTCAGAACAAAAATGGATGTTACCATCTACATAATGCAATCACCAGAGTATGGTATTGATTTGTCAAGGACAACAGCTGCCTGGGGAACAGCCCATACATAACAGGCTAACCTGTGGGCATTATGTGGATGGCTCTACAGTTGAGAGCAATGCAGAGACAGAACTTTGTCAGACTGAAAGCCATGCAGAATTTGCATGTGCAGACAAACCCTGTTAAACTAGCAGTATTCCCAACATATTACAGCAATACTCCATTCTGCTCCAAAGTCCTGAACCTTCCCCACCATTTAGTTGGCTTGTCTCCACAAGTCTTGTTGTAAGAGGAAGTAGCCCACACAACTCCAGGATGTCTTCCTTACAAGTAAGGGAAAGGACCAATGCCCACATGGAGTAGTCATTTATAGGAGTGTGTTGCCATGACATTGGCTATTGGAAGGACTACACAGCTGTTCTGCATGCAATTAGCAAGTGGGGAACCCCAATAGGTGCACAGGCCATCACCTGGTCATGAGCATCACCTAAAAAAGCCATGCTGCCAGCTATTCAAACCAACTCTATCCCTGTAGTGCAAAGGGAGAGAGAGGAAAATAACAAATGAGTTATAAAGTGGAAAAACCAAGAAAGAAAAAAGGTAAGTGGAACATGTAATTGAATCTAGTACTTGGTCTGTAATAATGGGAAATATGGTTTGGAGGAATATATGCCTCAACAAGACATGCTGCAGTACACCCTACTAAACAGCTGCTATGGCCATAGCATCTGGCCCTCTCTGCAGTGGGAGATATCACAGACATACCTCTCAACTGTACAGTTACTCACAGAATGTCCACATTTTACCGTCATGTATTTTTGTCTGTTCCTCCTGAGATCTGTACTTTAATGGCAAATAGCTGAGGATTGAAGTCATCAGGTAATGGCAGACACTTGAGTTTGAGACTCCACATCCTTAAGAATAATCACTGTAATGCTAAATGTATAATTCTATGAACTTCCTATGTTTGTAGCAGGTATATTTAAAGTCTGTCCCTATTTATCCCCCCATCATTTTAGGCATTGTCCAGATGTGATGCCCTGAGATGTTGTGAGGTGGGAACACAGCTTATGAGCCTGACCCACTTGTGAAAGAACACTTCACATATGACAACTGCAGGGGTGTCTGTCAAACAGTTGTGACTGTGCCACTTCTAGGCCAGTTAATGGGATGCTTTTCATATCCATGTTACCATTGATTATGAGTATGACACATATTTGCCTTGTGAAGCTAAGACACCTATACAGGGCATGTGCATAGTAGAGTTTTGTTGCAGACGTGTGTTGAACTGCAGATGATATTTTGACTTAATAACATTAAACTGTACAGTGTTCTGCTGGACAATAAGCACATTTGTGACTGATATCTGTAGTCACATACACATATACCTGTGTTATGTCACCCAAACCAATGGCAGGTCTGTAAGCAATGGCATTGTAACATAATAGACTACTTATGACTGTTGGACATCTTCCAGGTTATCACAGTGATGTCAAACTCTACTGTGCAATCAACATAATGTATGGTGCAGCTATATTAGTACAGTATCGATATTAATGTCCCCTTTGACACCCGTTTAAGTGTGCCATTGTCCAGACGTACTGCTTTAACAGGTTGAGAAGTATGATTGAGCAGCAAGACTGTGAATACAGTGTACCATACTTACATTCAGTAGAAATGTACACCAGGTATCCCCTGGGCACATGTATGTATGCATATGTTGAGCTGGAAGGCATAGAACTAATCACATGGGTTTCAAGCAGCCAGGTAAATAGGTTGTACATGTTGCACATGTGTGTTATACCAGTGTCAGTGCATACAACAGACATATATGTGTACAGCTACTAGTGGTTACATTGCCCTGACACTGCTGTGGGTACTGGAGTAGGCATGATTATCAGGTATTAATCAGAAAAGTGCCCACCTGTGTTATGAGCCTCTGTTCATGCCTACCACTACCAGTTATATCAACAACTATATACAGTGGATATCACAAGTGCACACATCCCTGTTGAAATGCCAGGTTTGTGTGCCGTATGACAATCAGACCACAGAAGATCATTTCATAATGTTTCTCTTCTTGAATGTGACCCCTAACCTGTCCAATTCCACTGCAATACAATCAAAGGTGTTTCTAAGAAGGTGAACAACTATTGCCAAGTGAAGATGTGCCACGATGTTAGAGTCCAGACCAAGACGGATGAATGCTGCAACCATCTCAAGAGGTGCATACACAACTTTAAGGGTGTGCACACTCATTCAACTGGCTTATTGTACTGAGTATTATATGAGTATTATAGCATTAGACACAAGTGCTGAGAGTTACTGCACAAAGCTAATACCTATCCTAAGACAACAGATATTGGCAACAGTCTTAGCAACAGATTCTGTGTCAGCTTTACCCCTCTCTCCCCTCACAAGTGAAGTACTGAGTGAATGTGTTCTCACATGTTGTATCACATGTCCATTCTAGGCATCTGTGTGTCACCAGGATGTGGCCCTGCAGCAAGGCCACAGGGTATGTCAGTGTGGTGACACATCCACCATGTCATAGGCAGGGTACAGTATGTGCACGTTAATTCCCGGTCTGTAACACAGTGATTGAATATGCCTCAGATTATAGGGCTGAGGGTTGTACATAGGTACATGTTGACGTGCAACATCTGTTGTAGAATGGAGAATAGTACATGTTCTGGTTTGGACACACCTCCAATTGCTAATAACCACAGCCACAGGGGATATTCATCAACCAAACACACTGGGATTACTATTCACACACACACACACACACACACACACACACACACACACACACACACACACACACACACACACACTTGCCAGTACTGAGATCTATAGGTTCATTGCTTCATAGATGTGCAGTAGGTGAATGGGCCTGAAGGCTCTACAAGGCTAGCCCAAGGGAATACCTTGGCATCAGGCCACATGACAATAGTCCCTAGTGTGGCTCAGGGGTATAGTCACTGGAGTGGTCCCAAGGGGTGGGTATTGTATTCCCCATCCACTCATCCAGGTTTCTATTATGGGTGGCCAGTGATGTGCACTGCTTCCCATGTATGTGATCTATATTCCATAACATAGACAGTGTCTGGGTTGTGCACATGTCCCACATGCATGTTCTTTGACATGTAGAAGTGTGCTTGAAGTCTCTGGGGCATGATGTGTGGACAGATTGGTATCTTCTGATGTAGCATTCCTGACCTCATTTGGGGAGACCTGGCTATGTAACTGAGGTCGTGATTGCACCTATATTGACAGTATGATATGGGTATTCAGTGGAGTTAATGGCGTTTGTCCATTCAAAGCATGTGTATAAGGCACAGCATTCCCTTTGTGGGGTACATTTGCAGTCTCTACAGTTGCTGCAGGTGTCCAGTGGGGAACATGGCAAAATGGCCACTGTGCACATTTATTGGGCTACTGAGGGGATGGAACAGGATGCCATGTCCATTTACATTCTGGATAACACACAGTCAGGTGATGTAACACATCAAAGTAATTTCTGATGTCAGTGGCACTGTTGTGGTCAACAGGCATGTAGTCCACTGCTATCACACCTTGGGTACTATCTGTGCGGCAATATGAAGGGGAACTATCAATATAGTGGCTGTTGCCTAGCCAAGTATGTTTGTGTAGGATACATGGGTGGACAGTGGTCTCTGAGTAATAGAATGGTTGCCTATATTGTTCACTAATCCATACTGTGACATTTAGGGCTGTGGATTGTCTACACCAACCTCTCCAGTGTTTGACATCTGTTGGCCTTTTAATGTGGACATTGTGACATATACTAGGTCCTCAATATAATAATTTAGCAAAATCCACCCCCCAATGGATCCTGTTATTACACAATAACACCAACCCCCCCACACAGGATACTGATGACACACACTTACCAGTACTGAGATTCAAACCTCTACCTACCTATGTATTGTGACTACACTGTATCACATTTATTGCACACACCACAGAGCTTGTTTGATGAATGCTGTCCCAAGGTACTTCTAAGGTGAGGAACTTTACCAGCCTTTGTAAATATTGGCATTGGGTGATGTAGTGGGTGAGAGATTCCAAAACATATTTTACCCTATACACACATTTACCAGGGGTGAGGTTCAAACCTGTATAAAACAATATTTTGGGATTATTATGTTATGCATTTACCACATGCACCACTGACCTTTTGTAGTTTAAGGTTGACAACAGGTACTTCTAAGGTGAATGATATCTACAGGACTGTTAAAGTCAGGCACTGAGATGTGTACTGGGTGTAAATGGGGCCAAAGTCTTTGAGTTATGGACATACATATGTACACACACAAACACTTGCCAGGATTGGGATTCAAACCCATACCTATGTAGTTATTGTTACTACATTGTTCCACATTTATCACATGTGCCATGGAGCTTACATACTTGAGGGCTGTGCCAAGGTATCTTTGAAGGTGAGTGACATCCGCAGCAGTGGTAAAGAAGGGGTAAGGGAAGTGTTGTAAGTGTGAATGACCTCAAAACCAGGTTTCTACAAGGATACACATACTCTCCCACACAAACACTCACATTTATACAGTTGCCAAGATCAGGATTGGAGCGACTACCTAACTAGTTTGCTATACTATAGTATTATGCAGTTATTACAAGCACCACAGAAATTATATGTTGGAGAGTTGTCCAAAGGTATCTTTGAAGGTGAGTAACATCAGCAGTGGTGCCAAAGGAGATGTACAGGAGATTTAGTGAGTGTGAATGGCTTCAATCATATTCATCTAGAAACACACACACACACACACACACACACACACACACACACACACACACACACACACACACACACACACACACACACACACATAGCCGGCCTTAGGCATAGGCCAACTAGGTGGCCACCTAGGGCGCTGCTGCAGCAGGGGTGCTTTTCCAGTATTTATTTGGTGTAGGTAGACCAGGATGGGGGCACCAGATGGTGGGGTAGGGGGCGCCGAGGAGCCCTTTTGCCTAGGGCACCAGTTGACCTAAGGCCACTCCTGCTCACACACAGGCCTGAGATCACAACTGCTACACTGATACCTATTTGTACTGTAGTGTTACACAGTTATCAGAAGCACCACTGACACTATAGGGCTGAGGGCTAACCAAAGGTATTTCTACAGTGAATGACATCAGCACATCATGTGATATAGGCCAATGGAATGTGTAGTGGGTGGGACAGGACTCATAATGGTGTGCTCTCTGTTGCTGTCTGTCTTTCTCTTCCCCACGTCTCTGTGTGTGTATGTTTGACATATTATAATTTGTTTGCCTTAGATATGTGTGTGTATTCCTATCCAATGTGTGTGTGTCAATGGTGTACAATTTGGTGTGTGTGCACAGACAAATGTGAATAACCAATAGCTGTAGTCCACTGTGTTGTGAGACATGGGCTTAATTTCTAAGTGTAGGAGCATGCCCAGTATGACCTTCTATGTGTGCATCCATTCCAGGCAGGTTTGGACTCCAGTTCAGGGTTTTGTTTGCTACAGCCACACCTAGCCAACTGTTTCTACAGGATATCTGTACATAGGTTACCAATATGGAGACACAATGGGCTTAACATACAGGGGATACTGTAACTATTGCTATTTGTGCTGCCTGTGTGACAGGTTTGGTTGTAGCATAGATATTCTGACATATGTGCTGTTTTACACTGTGATGTGTCATGTCATCGACTACCGCCAGTTATCATTCTTTGCTCACAGTTATTTACCAGAAAATATGAAATGAATGCTGCTGAGACAAATATTCTGAAGCATATAGACTACACATTTTGGCACATACCTGCCATTGTGGAGGGGTAGCTACAGAGAATAGACTGCTGCTTCTGTGTAAATAGTGCAGCACCTTGTTAGTGTGCCGGCTGGGGTTACCCTCCTTGTGCTTTTCTCAACTTCAAGAAATGGCCATATCCTGCTGGGGCCATATCTCTCAGCTGTACAACTACACCCAGGTTATCCAGAGGCAGGACTCATATATCTGGTCAGTTTACCTTCACATTGTGGTTTACAAGTGGTTTTGTGGCTATTCATTCATGTGTTTGCAGTCAGAAGTAGTATGGGCAGACATTAGAGTTTCAGACTTCACACACTCCATGACATCCATACATCTACACCCCACCCCGTTATTCTCTCCTCCACCTAACATTATGTAAGCAATATCTCAGAGGTATCCCTATAGTTGGGCCTTTATCCCAATAGCATTTATGGCCTGATCCACAGCCCTTGCAGTAGGACATGGGGAGGCATGCTACTGGCATTTGTGAGCATGGCCTTGCATTTGTTTTTTGTTTACTGTTAGGTTGTTAGTTAGGACCCCCTGACATTGCATACATTGGCACTATGGGTGAGGCATAGGCCTTTGCCAGAGGGCTGTAGGCCATTTGAGAGTGCTGCAGGCCATCTGTTACTACCTTTCTACATGGGCTTGTGGGGGGGGGGGTTGCACACCTGCAGACTTTAACATTTGAAATGACTGTACTGGTATTTCAATTACTCTGTTGGCTTCCATTTCAGATTGTATTGTGACCTATCATGCAGACAGAAGGCATATCAGTAGAGTACACATGTTAGATCTTAATAGCATATATTTCATTTTCAGACTTATTACCCTTCAGAACTGGAATGCAACTGGCAGACCTGTTGTAGTATGTCTGTGTAGATTTGGCCGGGGGCTGTTCACCATTGCCATCATTTGTGGGCCTTAGTCCAGCGTTTCTTCATGGTCATCTACACCTCTCCTGCTGGGTGAGGCTGGTGGTGGATATGTAACCCTCACTGACATCCATATGTGTGACCTATTGACACCCACAGTTCTTTGGGCCATCACATGTACTACAGTGGGGGATGTGACCTTGTGTAGTGCTGCCTAATATACTGACACCAGTATTTGTTATGAATTTCCTGCTGTCCCATATAGCTGTCTGCTGCTATCCCATTCAGCCACCCAATTCCCTTGCATGCGTGCATCCATATCATACATACAAATATGAGAACATACTACTCCATTCAGTAATTGATAGGAAGAGTGACTTACTTTGTTGCTGTGCCAGTATTGAGGACAGTGCTGGAGGGCTAACTACGTTGGATGCACATAATACACTCCTTGTACATGGTAAGTCTCAGGTAGTGTCATGTTTGACATCCCTTTTACTGTCTGTGCAAGTCAGACAGAGGTATCAGTCCCTGGGTCCCTACAGTGTCAATGTGTGTGCTATACATTGCCTCTTTGCCGAGGCCTGGGCATACTGTGCATGCCTCCTTCTGCCTACAGGAGCAGGCTCAGGACGTTCCTCCTTTGAGTCCCTCTGTGCCTGTGCTGGCCTATGGCAATGTCCGGGGGCTGTGTGGCCTTGCCCCATGCTGTTCCTGCTGCAGCTGTTTCTGCAGGATCATATTGTGTAGCATGGCACATACTTTGAACATTTGTGTACATGTAGCTGGAGAGTACTGCAAGGCTCCATTGGATATGTCAAGGCAGCGGAACCGTGACTTGAGCACCCCAAACACACGCTCTACAATGATCCTGGTTTGTGCATGTGCCTCATTATGGTGTTCTTGTTCGGGTGTGTGTGGTTTATGTAGACCCTGCCCCACTCACCAGGTGGTGCTTTGATGTGTATGCCCATGCAGTCTATAGCACCAATTATTTCAGGGTATTCTGTTATATGGTGGAAGAGATGCATATGTGTGGTTAGCGCCTCATGGGCAGTGGGGAAATATATGTGCTCATTGGCATGTTGTGTCATGGCATCCAGGAACTGGTGGCATACCCTGGATGTTGATGCCTGTGAGACCCCCCATGATATCCCCAGTTGTTCTTTGGAAGGTACCTGTGGCTAGTATTCTTAAGCCTAGACATACCATGGTATCCACTGGGATGGGTTTCCCTCTATTAGTTCTGTGTGTAAGGCTTGGCTGGCACAGCTCAACGATTTGCTGTAGAATGTCCCTGCCCACCCTATAGCACTCTACTATCTCCAGCTCATGTAGGTCCTGGTAGGTTACCTGGGTCTGTACACTCTTCTCCTCCTCACTGTGGGTTGGTTGCCAGCATTCTCTTCCTCACCACCTTCAGTCACTAGCACATATTGATGAAGTAAAGCAGCAGCAGCCTCTAACATATTTAGTTATTTTTGCCAGTTAAAAATACCCCATCTGTGTACACCGGTGGTGTAGAGTTTGTGGGAAAAAACAGTCTGTAGGGTGTTTGCATACTTTATATTAGTGTGCTGGGCTGCTGTATGTGTAATTGGCTGATTCTCATACATTCCACCTGCCAGCTATTCTAGTTCTCCTTGATTGCCTTCATATTGCTGTTTCCCCTTCCCAGTTCCTCCCTAGGCACGCTGTGCATACCTGGTGCTCAAATGTATACAGTTCTACTATATCCTCTTTTTTTTTTTTTTTTTTTTTTTTTTTGGCACATTGCGCACTCCACACACCCTTTTAGCTAATGTTAGCTCTTTTAAGCAGAAATGGCCCTCCCTGGATGCAAACACATTCTGCATTTCATGAAATAAGACATTACAGCCTCAGACACACCCCCTTCTTTAGCTGTGCTTAACTAAGAGCAAACACAGGCCACAGAGCTCCAGTGAGCTTACAGCAAGCATGGCACACCTCCTTATGAAGTCATTCAGCTCTTATACTTGCACTGTTGTATTGCTGCACCTACACAGTTAGGTGCAAGCTGATACTTTGAGGAAATCTGTGATTTAATATAACTCCCCTCATTTGCATACCCCAGTGTGTACATCCTTAGTTACTGCACTTAGATGGACCCTTTCTCCTTGACAACCAGTGCTCCCTCGTATTGTTTACATTCTGCATGCCATTGACTATAATGGCAAAATGCAGACATCTTAAAATTGACTTCTCATTTTTTTCTGCATGATCCCGTTTGCGTGCCACTGCCCTGAGCTGAAACGGCCATGATCAGCAAAAAAAGTAATTTTTTTAAAAAATATAAACATTTATTAATGCCAGTGGCATTATATTTGACCATTGGCATGTGGGTTTGACTGTAATACATGCTTTCCACTAGCTTTCCTGCCTCCTTTTGCTCAGATGCGGAAATGTATTCAGTTACTAACTGAATACATTTCTGCTCTGACACTGTTCCTGTACGGAGTCCGGCCAGCTTTGTGGATTGCAAAATCACCTCATTTGCATGTTTTTTACCAGCAAATGAGGTGATTTGCATCCTGCATGGCTTTCTGTGCAGGAACAGTGTAGGGTCGCTCAAGCATGTGAAAAGGGCACTTTCCCGGATCACTCGGTGGCCATTTTCTGTGCAGGAGCTTCTACACTGTTCCTGCATGGAAAATAGCCATTCATGAATCTGGGGGTTAGAATATGCAGAATGACTCACTATGTAGTTTATTTTATTTGCAACAAGTAAATATAATGATTAACAAGCTGGTTGATAAAACTTTATCTTATATTTTGTCTACCTTGCATCATAGAAAGGCATTTTTATTTGAACAATGAAGTGTTGCTAAACTGCCATCCATTCCCTATTATTCAAACAAAAGTTAAACTTTGCCAACTACAAATGCTTTAAGATAAATAGATGCTATAAACCCATCAGCAGCATACATTAAGTAGTACAGTGTGCTTTTCCTTAATACTTTGTATATAATTGTCTAATCCTTTACACTATTTTTCTGTGCATTTTTTCCAGAGTTTATTGCTGCCATACGGCTTCCCTTGCTTGTTTCCTGTTGTTGCATCCTAATTAATTCATTACACATTTGGAAATAACGTGTGTATATCATAACATCGAAGCCGCAAAATGTTGAACGCTCACAAAAGTGAAAATGCCAAAACTCAAATTTGGTCTTGTGGATGGCTGCACCCCCCCCCCCACACTAAATATATATTCCAACTCTGAGATCACACTACAGTGAGGAAAGGGCAAATATCCAATCTTCACTGTACTGCGATCTCAAAAATGGACCTTCGACATTTCGGCACTTTCTCTGTTGTACCGTTTGACATTTTGATTTTTCGATAAAATAATATAGATCCAAAATAACACAGTATCACCCTGAACCTGTAGACTCAAGCAGAGGTATAAACTGGCATTCAGAAAAGCAGAACAGGACAAGCTGTGGGCAAGTGTTTTTATTTCAGAAACTGATTATTTTGAGTTCCAGAATCATGAGACTGAATCAGTGAAATGTTGTCTTGCATATATTAAGTCTAAGATCACTGTATTCTCTCTTTTTTGAAATATGGTAATACCAGCACTGAACATTCTGTAAGTTCTTTTATTTTTTGCTTAATTTTGCTCTGCCCACCCATTTGCATGTAAATGCCATTGGAATGCCCTCTTGGTGCCTACTGGCAACCATAACATAAGGCATGCCCAGCACATTCTAATGCCCTCACTGTTTGGGAATGTAAGCAGCCATTAGCCTCATCCTTCTTTTCCTACTTTCAGATAATTCTTCCAGCGCTCAGACCATTAGTCAGAGTTAGTATAACTGTGTTTAAAAAAGTACAAGCTCATAATACACTAAACATAAACTGATACAAGCCCGTGATGCACTAAACATAAACTGATACAATCTGTAATGTCCTGTTCTCTACATATTGTGTTCCCAGTGCAAAAAAAAACACACACACACACACTAATAACAATGCCCTTTTAGCTGCACATGATAGTTATTAATACTAACCATTGTTAACACTAACAGGGTTTCAACAGCACAGTACTATTCACCATGTACAAAATTTTATAGTGTATGGAGTGCACTGATTATGTTCCAATATTCAGAAAAAGACAAATCATTTAAGTGCTATTATAGCATGCTATCTGATCTTAACAAATGTTAAACACCTCCTGCTTGATTTGTTAAGGTTGGGTCTCATGCTAGGCAGTCAACTCTGCCAGTACTGTCCAGCAAAAGACTGCTTCAGAATGAAAAACAGATTTGTTTCTGCCTGCTGTCCATACCAGTTTGTCCACCATGGCAGTAAAACTTGATAATAAAATCAAAATTTTAATAAAAAAAAGAATATAACATAAAACAAGCAGTTCTCAGTCTTCTGATAAGCGCTTTTGGCAAATATGCCTTCCTCAAATCGTAAAAAGGACTGTTCAGCTTTTGTATTTATAAAGCATCACAGCCATTCATCTGTGACATGCACTTGTTGCAAACCAAAAGGAGGACAGCTAGAAAAGAGGTATAATTTCCTTCATTATAATTTAAGGCGCAGTACTTCTTTTTACTATGAGATTGTATATTAGAAAACTAGTAGCTATGTATGTGAATACATTATTTGAATGAAGCAACATTCAAGTAAGCTTGCTGATCGTATTCCTTCTATTCCTAAGTGCAGGTTTTAATGGCGCAATGGTATTCAAGCCTGGTAATCTGTTCGCTCTTAAATTAATTATCCAGCGTGTTTCCCTTAACTCTGTACGATTATGAACATCACCTCCTCTTGTGGTCTGACAGACTGCCTCTATGGCCTTAAATACAAAGTGATGAGAAGGATACTGTACTATATGGGCTGCTAAGGCATTATTGGGATCTTTCTGTTTGATGTCCCTTAGATGTCTAAGGATACGTTCCTTAAGACATTGATCTGTTTTGCCAACATACAAAGCACTACATTGGCAGCAAGTCGCTAAGTATATAATGTGGGAACTAGTACAATCAGCATAAACATTAAAATTGTACTGTTGCCTGGAGTATGGATGTACAAAAGTATTGGAGCTGTCAATGGAGTTGCAAGCTTTGCATCTTAGGCATTTGAAAGTGCCCTTTCTGTTAGAATTGGGCCTATTTCTTTCCAAACCATTTTTGTTGCAAATGAGACATTTCAAATTCTTCTTATTCTTATATATGAATCTGGGCTGTTCCCCTACGATGTCTTTTATTTTGTCATCAGTTGTCAATACTGGCCAAAACATCCTAATAACTTCACATACTTGCTTGTTGTCAGCAGTGTATGTTAACAAACATTTAAGTTGTTGTGAATGAGTTTTAAAATCCAGACTCTCATGATGACTCGATGTAGGTTCAGAGAAGTAGGGATGTCCCTTTCCTCTCCTTAATTCCTGTAGATCATGCTCCAGTCTTAAATTCTTTCTTTTATAAGATCTTTTACTTAGATGTGTCTCAATATTTCTCTGTTCTGCTATAAAGTCTTCATTCTCAGTACATAATCTTGAAGTTCTTAAGATCTGATTCTCAAAGATGTTATCAAAGATATGTCCCGGGTGCATACTCCCCCTATGGAGATAATGATTTCTCCAGGTTTCTTTTTTATGAATTCCTGTACTGATACCTCTATCAGGGTGTAGATGGATCTTTACATCCAGAAATTCTATGGTCTCCGAAAAGTGTTTGACCACAAACTCTGGAAAATCTGTGCTCTTGTTGATGAAGCTAACAAAAAGGTCCAATTGTGTAGAGCTGCCTCTCCAAAGGATAAAGACATCATCCACAAAACGACAGTAGTACACAAGATGACAAAATAAAAGGCATAGTAAGGAAACAGCCCAGATTCCTATATAAGAATAAGAAGAATTTGAAATGTCTCATTTACAACAAAGATGGTTTTGAAAGAAATAGGCCCAATTCTAACAGAAAGGGCACTTTCAAATGCCTAAGATGCAAATCTTGCAACTCCATTGACAGCTCCAATACTTTTGTACATCCATACACCAGGCAACAGTACAATTTTAATGTTTATGCTGATTGTACTAGTTCCCACATTATATACTTAGCGACTTGCTGCCCATGTAGTGCTTTCTATGTTGGCAAAACAGATCAACGTCTTAAGGAATGTATCCTTAGACATTTAAGGGACATCAAACAGAAAGATCCCAATAATGCCTTAGCAGCCCATATAGTACAGTATCCTTCTCATCACTTTGTATTTAAGGCCATAGAGGCAGTCTGACAGACCACAAGAGGAGGCGATGTTCATAATCGTACAGAGTTAAGGGAAACATGCTGGATAATTAATTTAAGAGCGAACAGATTACCAGGCTTGAATGCCATTGTGCCATTAAAACCTGTGCTTAGGAATAGAAGGAATACGATCAGCAAGCTTACTTGAATGTTGCTTCATTCAAATAATGTATTCACATACATAGCTGCTATTTTTCTCATATACAATCTCATAGTAAAAAGAAGTACTGCGCCTTTCATTATAATGAAGGAAATTATACCTCTTTGCTAGCTGTCCTCCTTTTGGTTTGCAACAAGGGCATGTCACAGATGAATGGCTGTGATGCCTTATAAATACAAAAGCTGAACTGTCCTTTTTTACGATCTGAGGAAGGCATATTTGCCGAAAGCACTTATCGGAAGACTGAGGACTGCTTGCTTTATGTTATATTCTTTTTTTATTAAAGTTTTGATTTTATTATCAAGTTTTACTGCCGTGGTGGACAACAGGAGTTTTTGTAGTATTTGCCTTTTCTTTTCCTCGTTGTTGTCCTTCACAGTGTAAGAAAGTTTTTTACCTGTTGACTTCTTTTGTTTCTTACACTGAACATGGCGAACCAGCAAATGAACTTGAACGATAAAGTTAGAACATGCAACATTTCTAATATATCGGGAGACTTATTGAACCCGCTTCTAGATCTGAATTTGGGTAATGTAGCTGCTTCCACAGTTGCTGCATTGGTTCCTGACAATATCTTTAATTGTATATTTCGGGAAGTGGAGAATGCAGCTTACCGGCTTAAAAGACTGCAGTGGCAACGCTTCCATATGGAAGCATGCCTGCATCATCAAATTGTACCTCGAGGTATGCGAGTGAAGTGTTTACCCTCATATGGGAACACTTATCCGGATCTGCTCTCAAAATGGCAAATTATAAATCTTGAAACAAGTCGACAATACATGAAGTTGCTGATAGAATTCTTCAAGCCAGAAGAGGAAAGGATGGCAGCAATCATATCAACTAAGCAGACTGAATTGGAAAGCTTAGAGCTGCATGACTCACATCCGAATAGCCTAGAGCAGTTACGGATCAACGTGAATGCTTATGAAGCAAAGCTAAGACAGCAGAAGGTTAAAAAGTTAGCCCGTGACCATCAGGATTTTGTAAGAGGCCAAATCTTTGAATGGCCGAGAGAGGAATCCAATAGTAAGGGGTGGGGAGCTTTACCATCATATAAGGAGAAGGTACCTTTTTCTAGACCTAATGGAGAAGATGTGATTACTCATGTCAGTTTAACTGATGTGGAATCCTCCATTCAAAACCCTGCCATTCTTAACTCATCAGTACTGACCCCCAATTTTATAATATCAGAAACAGATTCAAGAGAAGCATCTGGCAGTACAGCCACTATGGGTGCAGAAACCGGCAACAAGAATGCTCCCCTAGCCTCAAATTTAGCAACTAGGCCGAAAGAAGGGGCAATGCATGCACCGATAAATTGGCCCTTGCCGTGTTTTTCCAAATTCAACCATTACAGGACTCAAAGAATACAGAGTCAAGAACAGAAAATAAAGAAGCTTACACTTTATTTGGATCTGAATCAAGTTTAGTAGTGAATCTTTCTAATAAGATTTTAAGCCCTGATATGATTTCCTTGTTAGACAAGGGCCTGAGTTTTATTCCATCCTTACCGTCTGATATTAGTGAATTTGTGCTGGATATAAGAATGTTTTGCAGGAACCTTGCATTAAAGTGTACTTTTGGACAAGCTAATGACAGTAGATGGCTATCTTATACAAAATTGAGTAGCTTTGTTCCCCCTAATCCTCCACCAGTGGAGATGTTCTTAAGATTATGTGAAGATGAAATCTTCAAACTAAGGAGTAACACAACCAAAGGACAAGTATGTTTCTTCAACTTTAACCACTAATGAGAATGAGATGCTGAAGCAGCTAAAGGAAACAGATAGTTTGGTCATCAAGCCTGCTGATAAGGGAGGATGTATAGTGGTGATGGAAGCCATATGGTACAGGCACAAAATGCTCTCTATGTTGAATGATGAAAGAATGTATAAGAGACTAACTTACAGTGAAGCTATGACTAAGGTAGATCGTTTTCGCAGCCACCTATATGACCTATTGATAGAGACAAACATCTCACAAGAACTATATGAGTTCTTTGATTGCCCCAAACCTATGTTTCCATACATCAGCGGTCTCCCCAAAATTCACAAGGATCCAGTTGACCCACCCCTATGTCCCATAGTTTCTGGAAGGGGGTGGGTAACTGAACCTGTTTCCATGTACATGGAGAAAGAATTAAAGAAGGCCCTGCCACTAGCAGGAACTGTAATGAAGGACTCAGGAGACTTTCTCGAAAAACTTTTTTTAGTTACCAAGGGTCTTAAAAAATATGAAGATTTTCTACTAGTGACAATGGACATCAAGAGTTTGTTTACGGTGATTCCGAATGACTATGGTCTACAGGCAATAAGATCTTTCTTAGCAAGGAACAGTATGAAAGCAGAAGCAATATGTTCCTTGTTGGAACTCGTATTGGAAAATAACATCTTTATGTATGGGGACTCTTTCTATTTGCAGACATGGGGTGTGGCTATGGGCACCCCGTGCACAAATAGTTACTCCAGTTTGGTTCTGGCTGAGTGGGAACACAATGAACTGTTACCTTGTACCTGGAAACAATATCTAGTGTACTACGGTCATTTTGTGGATGATGTCTTTATCCTTTGGAGATGCAGCTCTACACAATTGGACCTTTTTGTTAACTTCATCAACGAGAGCACAGATTTTCTAGAGTTTGTGGTCAAACACTCTTTGGAGACCATGGTATTTCTGGATGTAAAGATACATCTACACCCTGATAGAGGTATCAGTACAAGAATTCATAAAAAAGAAACCTGGAGAAATCATTATCTGCATAGGGGGAGTATGCACCCGGGACATATCTTTGATAACATCATTAGAACTTCAAGATTATGTACTGAGAATGAAGACTTTGTAGCAGAACAGAGAAATATTGAGACACATCTAAGTAAAAGATCTTATAAAATAAAGAATTTAAGACTGAAGCATGATCTACAGGAATTAAGGACAGGAAAGGGACGTCCCTACTTCTCTGAACCTACATCGAGTCATCATGAGAGTCTGGATTTTAAAACTCAATCACAGCAACTTAAATGTTTGTTAACATACACTGCTGACAATAAGCAAGTATGGGAAGTTATTAGGAAGTTTTGGCCAGTATTGACAACTGACAACAAAATAAAAGACATCGTAGGGTAACATCCCAGATTCCTATATAAGAATAAGAAGAATTTGAAATGTCTCATTTGCAACCAAGATGGTTTTGAAAGAAATAGGCCCAATTCTAACAGAAAGGGCACTTTCAAATGCCTAAGATGCAAAGCTTGCAACTCCATTGACAGCTCCAATACTTTTGTACATCCATACTCCAGGCAACAGTACAATTTTAATGTTTATGCTGATTGTACTAGTTTCCACATTATATACTTAGTGACTTGCTACCAATGTAGTGCTTTCTATGTTGGCAAAACAGATCAACGTCTTAAGGAATGTATCCTTAGACATTTAAGGGACATCAAACAGAAAGATCCCAATAATGCCTTAGCAGCCCATATAGTACAGTATCCTTCTCATCACTTTGTATTTAAGGCCATAGAGGCAGTCTGACAGACCACAAGAGGAGGCGATGTTCATAATCGCACAGAGTTATGGGAAACATGCTGGATAATTAATTTAAGAGCGAACAGATTACCAGGCTTGAATACCATTGTGCCATTAAAACCTGCGCTTAGGAATAGAAGGAATACAATCAGCAAGCTTACTTGAATGTTGCTTTATTCAAATAATGTATTCACATACATAGCTACTAGTTTTCTAATATACCATCTCATAGTAAAATGAAGTACTGCACCTTTAATTATAATGAAGGAAATTATACCTCTTTGCTAGCTGTCCTCCTTTTGGTTTGCAACAAGGGCATGTCACAGATGAATGGCTGTGATGCTTTATAAATACAAAAGCTGAACAGTCCTTTTTTACGATCTGAGGAAGGCATATTTGCCGAAAGCGCTTATCTGAAGACTGAGGACTGCTTGTTTTATGTTAAATTCTTTTTTTTTATTAAAGTTTTGATTTTATTATCAAGTTTTACTACTGTGGTGGACAACAGGAGTTTTTAGTAGTGTTTGCCTTTTCTTTTCCTCGTTGTTGTCCTTCACAGTGTAAGAAAGTTTTTTACCTACATCTGTGTGTCGGTTGTCAAGACATCATCTAATGATTGGTTATGGTCAGGCTGTGGAAGTGATGTATACTACCAGAATGCAAAACAATGACAGATCGTAACAGTATCACCCACAGCACAGTGTCAAGCCATGTCATACACACATGTGTAGTCAGGTTTCGAAATGTGTGCAGTACAATGCATACTGGCCACCAATAGAAATTATGGAGTGTTACTGTATAATACAGAGCATGTCACCCTGGCCATGTGTCCACTATGCACATACATGCAGACAGTGCACCTCCACCATGTTCACAACTGTACACCTGCAAATCTGTGCTACACACATCCCACACATACTGTCCACTCTCTAACACATGCTGCCAATACTGCATACATCAGCCAAGTGGCATGTGGCTGGACAATACACAATTGGAACCAACACTGGTGTAAACAACACTACAATGACAATCATAGCATTAATGCATCATGCCTGCTTAGCTACACCTTCAAGCATATCATTACACTGTCCTGCTGACAACATGCTAACATTGCTATACTGCTATAAAGACACCCTGTGCATCAGCACCATGGTAGCCTGTTCCTGCATCAATGTTACAGATGACAGGAGGCGGCACAGGTTTCATCATATGCACAGGGTGTATTGTTGGTTTGCCATAGGCCTACAGTGAGCCATCCAATCGATGTGTGTGTGTTTATGTGTGTGTGTGTGTGTGTGTGTGTGTGTGTGTGTGTGTGTGTGTGCGTGCGTGCGTGTGTGTGTGTGTGTGTGTGTGTGTGTGTGTGTGTGTGAGGGGCAAGAATACTGGAATGGGCCAATGTTGATGTAATGTGTGTGGGTATGTGTTAGCCCTGGAGTATGTGTGCATGTCTGCATGCACACAGTTCCACCATGTGGCTGCCATATATGGGTATTTGTGGGACAGCCACAGACTGTACCTACGAGACTTTACAGATCACCATCTCTGTCCAATGATACGGTACCTGTGCCTGGCAGGGGTACTACTGACACTATCAGGTATTAAGCCAAACTGGGTACTATCCCCAGAGGTGGATGGATGTACACTGGACACAGGTCCCTGCTGGGACTGTCCATAGCCACGTGCACATGGTCTTCTAAGATGTTCTATGGACAGCCCACCCCCAACATTGCTGGGGCTGGTACTGGCACTACAGGAGCAGCTGTGGCTTGGGCAATGTCCACGGTGACGGCCAGCTGCTGATGTTGCTGGCATATGACCACATCAACGACTCAACCATCCCGCACTGTCTTGACACATGGACATGACATTGCGGAGGATATCTAATGTCTCTCCCCAACGTCTATCACTGACCTCGGTGTAATGATGGATGGCACCTGCTAGGTCATGGATACTGTCAATGACGGCAGTGTTATGTGCCCTCTGTGCCCTTAGTGCCTGTCTGGTGTACCGTTCCATACGTGCCTGTGCCTCCATGACAGCCTGGAACATGCGTGACGTTGTCAGACCTGTGTCACATCTGACAGTAGCATGATGAGCAGCAGTGCTCCTACGAGAACCCCTGGACATCTGCCTATGTGGTACCCTTCCAGACATCTGGGTATGGCTGCTGTGTTGGGATGCATGTGCCATGGATACCACACTGTCCTGGCCAATGCAAACTGTACGCTGTCCCTCAGCTATGGGCATTGGTGATGGATGTATTGGCAGTATGACTCTATGCATCGATGGGGTGGACAGCTGTGTACTGTCGATTGGTGGCCCAACGACAGACCCTGGTAAACATGCCTGTGCCTCAACACACCTATCATCAGTATCACTGTTTTGCTCAGTGACATCAGTTTCCCTGCTGCAGTGAACCAGCCCAAAGTCAGCACCTGTGAGAGGAAGACAGGAAACACACTTTACGACCTGTACATGATGTCGGCACACATGCACACATCCACATATCCACACATGCACACATGAACACATGCACACATGCACACATGCACACATGAATACATGAACACATGCACACATGCACACATGCACACAAATGCACTCATCACTAAAACACACACACACACACACACACACACACACACACACCACCAGCAATCCAGAACATACTCAACAGCGGGTGATGGTGGGGTACAGTATCACAAGGCAAACAGTTATATCACACATGTCAGCATGCAGGACGTGTGTTTCCCAACAGCATGCAGTGCGGGTGTTGACAACCCTTGGCAATAAAACTATACATGTCTTTGATGCATGTGTACTGTTGTTCAGTGATTGGCCTCATCCTGGAATGCACTGTGTACATGGACATGACAGTGCTGTGCAAGTATTATAAGCTCTGCAATGTCCTGTGCACCATCTCTCACAAGTATACATACCATGGCTGGATGTGTATCTGTGTGTCACATAGATATCCATTTCTGATTAGAGCATCTGTGTCTTCAGCAGATAATTGTGGACACAGGATTAGCACATGCATGCTATGTATACACACAGGATGAGTGGTGCTGATGGAATACCATTGCTCAACATGGCCATTGTACAGTGGCTATGGTGAGTGTAGGACATATTGTGGACATGCCAGTGCCAGACATGACATGGCATGCTACAACACAACTGCAACATTAAACATCACACAGACACAGTGTGTGTGTCATGTGACCTATACACTCAATAGCATTACAAGACATATATGTGTCACTTTGTACAAATGGTGATTGCTATGCATGTTGTGTATAGGTGCCTATGTTTGCACAAACACAACACTGAGGCGCATAGCAGGTAATGCTATGTGTAGTACTGTAGTCACTGTAACTGGATGGGGTGTACTACCATGAGCCTTCATCATGCAGCATCATGTGGTCACTCAAGGCTACTAATGTGTGCCAGACCGACACATACCATGCTGTACCAGAACTGCTGTACCATGGCTACATTCACCATTTCACAGCCAGTTGTTACATGGGTTTGTAAGCTGCACAATAGGGGGCATTGCCTACCATGAATGTGTAATGTGTCGAAGAGTGTCGCACAGCCACATGTGAGGTATATTATGTGTGCTGTGTGGATGAAGTGTGGGATACTGTAGTGTGACCTTACAGCAGGCATCTGAATACGCCATGTGTAGCATGTTAATGTGTACTGCGTATGACAGTGTTGTGTATGTTGTGTGCATGTGTATCGACTCTGCCTATCCAATGTCCACATCAGTGTTGTCACAATTGTGTGGAATGCTCTGTGTATTGTATGTGTTTTAGGTAGCTACCCATGTTCCTGGGATGTGCATAGTCTCACAGCAAACATGCACAACATGCATTATGCGTATGTGTGTTACATGTACATGGCCTACACCTCACCTATGACATGCACATTTAATTAGCAGTATTAAAGCATGGGTCAGTTGCCTTGCTGTCACACCAGAGGGACCTACAAGGATATGAGACACTTTGTCAGTGGCAACAACTGTGACATTGCTACTGTGTGTTTGCAATTGTTCAGCAGTACAACGGTTGACAGTCACAGGCCTACAGATTGTATTCCTAATTATTACTATTGCACAACACTAGGCACCACATCGTCTAACTACACAGTACACATCTCACATAAGCATGCTCTAACAATAGAGGTAACAGTAGTCTACAGCTATGCCATGTTACCTGCATACTCCATGTCAGCTTGCTGGGTGACTCCGGCCTCCATGATGACACACGTTAGTTGTTGGGGTTGTTGTTGGCCAGGAGCCATCTTGCTCAGGACCAGCTCCTCCACTCTGGTGAGGGGGGGGTGGATAGCTATCCCCCACCTGTGGCAAGCTGCTGTCTGTGGATATCAGACGCATGCTGCCGGACATGTCTAATTAAATCACTGCAGTGATGGCGTACCTGTTCATATGTCTGGTTATGCATGCCTATGTCATTTACCCGACGGAGAAGCTCTTGCCACAGCGCAGTCCACTCATGCTGGTCCTGGCTGGTTCTAGAGAACAGCAGGGCATACTGCTGCACCAGGCTGGATGTTATGACCTCTTCCTCCACCGTGCTATAGGCGGGATTACGATGGTGGGACATATCCCTGGAAGACAATGAAACAATATGTGTGAGCAAGTCATGAGGCGCACATATATTTCTAATGTACAGATATCAATTAACTGCCATATATAGCAACCTATTGGCTGTCAGAAGATACACACTTTCAATACCACATGTCAGTACTCAACCCACAACTGCCTAACAGTGCCTGGCACACTCAATATATCAAACCACATTTTGCACAGCAACAAACTTACAACAGTATGTAATACTATGCAACAGTACATGGTACACTGTATGCGACACAATGCACAACCTAGACACAGGAGGTATATATCATGCTAATGCATCATGAAAAGTGTAATCCATTGCAATGATTGTAAAGTCCAGTGACAGTATCACCAGTATACCACACTAGTCGTTGATGGCAGACCCCTGCCTAACATATGTGGACATTCGTGAATATAGGTGGCATACTGCTGTACTACTCTATACATGTTGCTAGATATGCAGTTATATCCTGTAACACACATATGACCGAGGCCATGGTACAGGCATACACACACACACACATCAGACATACATACCAGACACATAAGTATGGCAACACATGTGACCTTTTCCTGTGTACCTTACAGTACTGTGTGTCAGTAGTTACGAGACCGTATGCCTGAGGTATGTAATCTGTGAGGACTACAGAGAACACATGGAACAGTGGTTCCAATAAATGTGGACGTACACCATACTATGCTGTTTAGGCATACAGCCTCAGGTAGTACTACAGTTCATACAGGAGTTGGATTCGACAGCAGTAACACTCAATAAGCATGCATGTACTGCTTTAGCCTACAATGGGCACCCCAGTCGACAACAAGGGACTATGTCAGAACATATGGCATACTGCTTTTTCAGCCTAGAATTGTATACACATCTTTTGCTGGGATCACAGCTAGGACACATAATACCATGACAGAAACAGTTTCCCACTAAGCTATCACACATAAACCAAACTCTGACACATTCACCATCACACTCAGTAAAACTCACATAGCAATTATTGCAACAAGTACATGTGGGTGTGTATCACTTCATAGGTAGGTAAGAGGCTATTGGCCCTAGGGCCTATAGAAGCCTAGCCATACGCTACCCTGGTCTTTGACACACAGGTCATTGCATTCCATGTGGCCCAGTCAAGCAGAGACACAGAGGTGATTGCCTGGGTGTATTCCCTATCTCTAATACAATCTTCATGATTATTTATGATGACTGCTAATTAGGAGCTTTGTTTGCTATGGATAGTTGGTTTGTTCCAGAGTATGGGATGTCTCTGAGATGGGAATCTATCCCTCCAGCATGTGCTGTTTATTGTGGTCAAAAGGTTTACGTGCAGCATGTCCAACAGCTCTGGTTTTTACATAGCTTTGTATGTTAGGCAGAGGTCACCTCTGGGTAGGCGGTATGCGACACAGTGTAGTTGTGGGTTTATGAGATGGTCTGCATAGGGCATCTGTTTAAGGCTGGTATTACTCCTTGTGAGGTATGTCTTTGTCATTTCCAGTTGCTGTGGATGTCTTGTGAGGTACATACCACATGGGGAATTATACTCTATAATGGGCTTTATGTGTGATGAGTAGAGGGGAACACTGACCTATATTTCCCTGGATGACACACTTTTTGTGATGAGGTGTGGCAGGTAGATGGATTAAATGACTAGTGTGTCGCTGTGATTATCAAAGGGGAGACTACTGTCCACCTGTGTCCCATGGTCTCTTATCACACTTTTGGTGTTAAGTAGACTACCACCTATGTGGTAGTTCATGGGTATGGAGTTTTTGCCAGAAGGGATGCCAATGCAGTTTCAACATTGAGCTTGAGTCCATGGCTTTGTCACCAGGCATCTGTCACAGTAAATATGACCCTGTCTCTCTCTCTCTCTCTCTCTATATATATATATATATATATATATATATATATACACACACACACACACACACACACACACACACACACACACACACACACACACACACACATAAATATACATTGGTGTACATATAGATATACATATAGGCACGTATACAGTCCACCTTTCATGGTGGGAATATCAATTATGTGAAGGTTGCGAGGTATGCTGTTATGTACTAATATTGCACAGTGTTGTGCGGAATGCATTGAAGGTGTTCTTAGCACATGTAGCTTTAGCAGGCCTCACTGGCTGCAACACTGCAAACCTGACAATTCATACCCACAGCGTTTAACCACCACACTTCATATACTAGCACTGTATGCTGTCTTGTTTGCCACACACTACAACCTCATAGAGGTATGCACATAACAACCTTCAACAACATATATATGTCCACCCTTCACAAACAGTTGCAGTATGTCCCTTGCTCTGTGCTCATGTGCAGATGCTAATATATCTGACACAGACAGATCTCTCCGTATGTGTGTGCCATACTCACACAAGGTCCACACTGTTGTAAGTCCATGGACCTCACGGCTGACCTGTTGGGCCTTGCTGCAACATGAACAGGTGTCACATGTGAGCACACAGTAATATTAGAGGGTGTATATATAGCTGCAAATGCTAGATTAGCATACTAGCCTGGTACAGCTGTTGCCAATGGTAAGCTACATGTTAATATGACTATCATGCATTTGTTACTCTGTCACATCTTTGTTTATGTAACTGTATGCGCTACTCCCCCAAGCAGCCATTGTACACACTACAATACAGAACACAGATAACATGGATCAGATGTTTGACATTTAATGCTGAACTACATATATCACAGTCACATCCCACTGCACACAGCTACACACTAATTTGTCCATGGCAGTAGTTATGCAGGGCATATGTGCATAGATACGTACTGCTGCCACATATGGATGATTCAAAGTATGCAGAGTACTCTTCAAAAACATCTACTACATGCCAGTAAATACATATCAGTTACATACCTTTACTTTGTATGGGTTTGTATTATTAAGTTCTGTGTGTGTAGTAATAAGTTTTATATATATATATATATATATATATATATATATATATATATATATATATATATTTTTTTTTTAAGTTGATTTTTTTGTTTTTGCTGTTGCTGTGGCTGTTGCTGTTGTTGCCGGTGTCTGTCTGTCTGTGTGTGTCTCTGTGTCTCTCTTTCTTGCTTGCTCGCTCTCTCTCTCTCTCTCTCTCTCTCTCTCCGTGGCTGCAATGAAATGATTGCATGTGTGGACAGCAAGTACAGCCTGCTTTTAGAGGTATCTGCACATGTACATGTGATGGGCTCTGCACCAATTGGTGGCCACCATTTGGTAATTGCATATAGCCTGCTGTGTGGTAATTGCAGTACTCACTGTCATAGCAACCCAGTGCTATAAATTGCTAGGTCAGGTAGGCGTAGGCCTTTCAGCTTCCCAAAGTGGGGCCCATGCTTGTTTGCTGTGGACACCGTAGTGTAAGTCAGAAGGTTGGTATACTTCTTATATATGAAGCTAGGGGTATAGCCCATGATTTGAATGTTGTACTCAGACCTGAATGTTGCCACTTCCAGTACACAGTTGACAGCGTAGAATTGTACTCACCCCTACAAATGCTAACACAAGCCACATGGGAGTATTTAGTTTCTTTTCTACTTATACAATTAGCTGCCATACATACATAGTTATTGAGATGTTTTCATTTGGCACATGAACTGTTTGGGAACTGCTATACTGTGGATATTAATGTACTCACTTCTGCACAGTTTGTGCTTTTTATTTTGTTGACATTATCACAGGATGCTCATGGAAATTGAACAATTCCAGTACTGAGTATGCCTACCTACATCCTTGCTGTACCTTAAACACAGCGGTAATTTGTACATTTGGGTGGGATACTGTGTGGGGGTTGTAGAGTGTTGCAGTAAAATTATTTCCTGCTAGAATGTGTGGTTCTGTTATCACAGTCATGTAATGCAATTCCACAACAGCTGCTGGTAAAGTTCCACAGAACAGGTTTTGTGTTATGGCATTCCTATCTTTCCTTGACATTCACACATTCTGATGCATGATATATATATTTCAGTAACAACCTGCTGTATATCTACTGTGGACTAGTGGTACTTCATGCAGTCTAGTGTGTCCAAGGTCCGGGGTTCGAGGCTGACAGTGGTGCTTTATTTTGCTGCTGAGCAGAACAAGGGCCCTCATATGCAGGGTGACTAAGGCACTTTTAAGCAGTTGTAAGCGGGTTTGTGCGACGCTTAGCAATACTTAGCTAAGCGCACACATGCGCACACTCACGCAAGCCTGCTAACTACTGCTTAAAAGTGCTTACTCCCGCTAACCCCCGCGCTAATTTCTTTGAAAGAAAAGAAAATAGGGTGATAGGAAAGTGGTGAAAAGGGGTACAAAGAGGGTAAGACAGTAGGGAAAACAGCTCGGGATGTGCAGGACTGGTGTAGGGAAGGTCCATAGCTGTCCATTTCTTTAACAGCAACAGCTGTGCATATACTAGTAATTTGGAGGGAAATTTGAAACCTTCCACCCCTGAGAGAGGGGTGGGGACAACGAAGTATGTTGTACTACCAATTAAATTACAGTTTCTGTGTCCAGCGGACATTTGTGCAAAATGGGCAGCTATGTATGGGGCGTAATTTTGTTTTGGAGCAGATTGCCTATTTTTTTTTATTTTTACAGGTGAGAGTGAAATGTGGGGTAGGGGAAGTAGGTATATTTGGGGAGGTAGGTTGTGGAGGTAAACAGACAAGACAAACAAGACGCATACAGGGGCAGAATAATACACATGGGGTGAACACCATTGACGGGGAAGGATGTTTGGAAATCGCAAGCCCATGAGCCCACAGATGGCAACAGAGGAACTGACATCCCCACCCATGGGCAGTCACCACTGCACCTTCACAGCCAAGAGGGTGGCTGTGCTGGGGGCTGCATAGGTGGAGCAGGCTCACCCATGAGTCGCGCCACTCTCACCTTGAGCTGGCGTAGAGGATCAGCGACTGAACGCCAGATCTCCCTACGCACCACAGCCTGGACCGTTTGGAGGGTGATAGGTGGCCCTCCTCCAGCCACGCTTGCACGGGGGGGGAGGGCGAGCCCCATCCCCTGCAGTGCTTCCACCCAAAGGTGGCACAGAGCCAGCGGAGGAGGAGGTCCCAGGCTGGGCACCGGACCTGCTGGTGCCAGGTGCCATCGCCACCTGAGGTGGGACAGGTGGGTCCGCTGAGACTGGCCTTCCCATACATTCTATGTTTAGGAGGATTTAATGACATTATGGGTTGGTAACAGCCAACAGCATTCCAGATTAGTTGTAACAGCATGCAGTAATATTCCCATTAACCCAACACACCAGAGTTCCAACAGTTGAACAGCAAGCATAACACATGCATATATAGAACAACAGTGGACATTCCAACAGCATGCAGGATTGATTGGTGGTAACAGGCCACCAAGATTGTGGTGTTTGAACAGGGCACATGCATCAAAGTAAATGCAGATATTTATAGAAAAATAGAACATATGTCCCAACAAATGTTTTGAGATTAGACATACCCATTGAGGTGTGGAATTGCATTGTTTATGCACATACAGTAGGGTGTAAAAAGATACCTCCATTAACATCTTATATGTACTTATAGTTTACACTGCATTCCTATTGTCTGCAGGTGTATATCCCCTACATGTATTATTACACTAGGCAATGTGCATTAAGTTATGTAATGGGTTTGGCTAGTTCATTATATACCTGACCTATATCTGACATACTAACTGTCCAGGATGCAGATGTTACTGCTACGTATTTATATATTTTATTTATATTTATATATCTACATATCTGGATGTGTTCACGTGATATTATCAGTTATATTTCTACAGCCCCCTACATTTCTAGCAGCACACTCACATTTCTGGGGAACACATTAACTAGCTACTCGTGTGCCAGATTTATCTATGCATGCCAGCTATTAACCAACTGTTGAGGACTGTATATATGCTTCACAGCTATTGGCACTCCCCTTCATCCACTTTATATGGGCCTGCCCAACTGTGGGTTGACAGCACTTAATACAACAGTACTATTCATATAATGCAAGAGTACAACATTTCAAAGTAAGTGACACGGACACACTCCAGGTATTATACCTTTATTAATTATATTACACACTTTTCTAGAGGCTCTCTCATTTATTTGATATTACAGTGCATGCAGAAGACTTATTCAAGACATATTATACCTTTATTAATGGGTTGCAACACTCTTTTTCAGGCTCTCTCACTTATTTTATATAACAGTACATGCAGAGATATTATTCAGGACTTATTTTACCTTTATTAATGGGTTACAACACTCTTTTTCAGGCTCTCTCACTTATTTTATATAACAGTACATACAGAGAAATTATTCAGGGCATTTTATGCCTTTATTATTGGGCTACAACACTTTTTTTCAGGCTCTCTCACTTATTTTATATAACAATACATGCAGAATAATTACTAACCTGCCAGGTGGTGCAGCCTTAGCAGGTTATCTGCATAGGCTTTCTGATTCGCAGCATGGACACCTGCAGCTGTGAAGTAAATGAAGGGATATTGAGACATACCTGTCCATTATATAGACTATAATAGCTATTCTTACATACTCCATTCCATGGATACCTACTCAGTAGTGGGGCATTGTCATTTCCATGGGCCTCCTGTATCCACTGGTTCAGTTGGTCCTGCTTCTGTCTCTTCAGGTCTGCATGGTGGTGTCTGACCTGCTCACCAGTCCGAGGGACACCTGTGGCACTGGTGAGATCATGTGCTAGATGGTTCTAAGCCTTCGCTTTGTTCTCCGTACCTTAGAACTGGCCCTGCAGGAGTCTTGCATCATGATGATGGACAAGGAGCCAAACCATCAGTTTTGACTCCTCAATGCCCCACCTTTGCGCTTGAAAATGAGAGCCCTCTCCGGCACTGGCCATTTTGACTGCAGATGGGAGCTACAACCAGTTATGGTGATTATTCCCACCTATGGGGCTTAAAGATGGCTCATTTCCCGCACTTATTTGTGATTGGCCAGTTTTGGAAATTCTCAGCTGAGTGCAAACCTGCTTAGCACTGACTAAACTTTCATTAATATGTAAATGTATGTTGATAATGCATGAACAGCAAAAACTGTCATGGCTTAATGGTTCTGTACTTTGATTATGATGCACAGTATCATGGGTTCGAAGCCTGTCATTGCTTTTTATTTTACTACTGGCCTGACCGGCTAGGAGGTGTGGCTATGTTTAGCCAACTTTGCTCTACTTTGCCCAACATTGCTCTACGTTGCCCGACGTTGGCCAACGTTGTGCTAGTTGGCACGGTGCGCAGCTCCGCGCAAACATGTTTTGTATGCGCTAGTTGGCACGATGTGCAGCTACATCAAAGCCATTGCACTAGTTAAAGCAGTGCTTAGCTATGGGCAATTATGCTTAATACTGGTAAAAGTTGCTTAACAGTGCTTCACATTGCTTAAGATAGGTTACTTATGCATTCATTAGTATGCATGACTGTTTTCACCTTCTTATATATATTTAAAATATCGTTCACTACTACATAGGCCATTTCAATGCATTTTAATAGAATTTAAAAGGTAAATGTCAGGAATTATTTTTATGCACAGATTTCCTAATGAAAATGGAAAGGGGAGTGGTGGGACTCGAACCGGGAATGCCTCCTCTTTGTGCGAAGGCTCTACCACTACACTATTGTAATTTGGCTTCATTTGCATATTAGTAGTTTATTATCATCTTTGATGTCTAAACTGCTTACTGTAGCTAAGCAATGGGCACACCCGCACACAAACGCAGAAATACGGGCAGCTATTTCGGGAATAATAAAAAAAAAATGTTTTACCTTTTATTTAATTTATACAGGGGTTTTGAATGTGAGGGAGAGTAGTGTTGGGGGTATACACATTTGAGCGGACTCGCTCATATCTGCTGACATTTGCAGATTTAGGCACTTGCAGGGGCGTAGATAATTTGACTGCTCGGCAGTCTGACACGCCCCCTGCACTCCTACACGGTCCGTGTTAGCCTTAGAGTTGAATCAGCATGCCCTCATGAATATGCATGGAGCGCTGACGTCATACTCTTAGGTGGCCGTTTCCAAGTAAGACTTAGTTAGCCTTACACAGAGGATTACTGAATCCCCCCTATGTTATTCCTAAATTAACATCACTTAGCGATACACTAAATTTATTTGGACCGCAGTTTAATTAAAAAAAGTTTACAAAGCTTTTTTATTATAGCAGCCCAAATAAAACAAGGAATGGGCATAGTATTAAAGTATTACAGCACTTAACTCCTTAAATGCTGTGATGTACCTGGTAATATGAAAAAAATCACTTTAAGTTAACACCTTATCTCCATATTTTGTCTGCCATTTTCATAATCCAGCCTATCAACTCAGTAATGAAACTGAGCCATAACTATAAAATTAACCCAAGAAATAAAGTCAACATCTGATTTCTAAACTGCTGTCTGCAGAGAAAATGGCCAGTTTTCAGTCATAGCACAAATGTGTTACAGCTATCTAAGCTGTCCACAAATAAAGGTAGCGAAGTCACAATTCATATAGACCATTTATGGAAATGCGCAATGCCACAAATTAGCATAAGCAAATTAACTATTATGAGATATAAATGTGAAATTATATAAAGTGGCATATGCTAACAAAGTCCACTAGAAATTCATTAATCAAATTTTCATGCCGTCTGCACATATATTGTTAAAAACGAAGGTGTGCATATTATATCTACATTGCAATCTCCATAGATGCTTGCTGACCCTGTAAAAATAATTTAAGTTGTCCTTTCTCTCTAGCTCAAGGCCACAGTCATAAAAAAAGCACAATCATCAGTCAAACATCACCTGCCATCCTCCAGGTCCATGGCTTCCTAAGTAATTTGCTGCATAAGTCCAAGAATCCCCAAGAAATATGGTGCTGTTAAACATTCACATAAGTTCAGGGTCCTTTACATATCTTTTATGCAGATGAGATACTTTTACATTTATCTCTATAAATCATAATAATACACCAACATCTAAGGCAACTTATCCACATAATAGGTTTCCCCTTTGACTCCTATTCTCAAGTGCATTATGCTTTTGCCATGGTTAGGTGTGTTTATCAAAATACCTCAAGATTTCTATAGTCAGCTTGAATGACCTCAGCTGACCTTATTTGTATAATGACATAGCAGTGCTCTTTGTGGATCGCCACTACACTCAGCCAAAATTCAGGACTATGAATATCACTGCAAGCTCTGCATGGTATGCAGGAATAGTGCAAGAGCTGCTACACGCAATATGGGCAATAAGTGATCCAGGAATGAGCTTCCGGGATGTGCATGAGTGCTCCTACACTATTCCTGCACGGACACCACTGCTCTATGCTAATTACCCCATTTGCTGGTGAAAAACATGCAAATGAGGTGAATTAGCGATCCAGGAAGCAGGCAGGCATCTGTGCAGGAATAGTGTAACCTGCAGAAATGCATTCGGTTACTAACCAAATACATTTCTGCAAATTACAAAACAGAGGCATGACAGCTCCAAAGAAAGCATGTATTCAATGTAGTAGGCATGCCAATCGGCAAATATATGGCTACTGACATGGGAAATAGTTGCAAAATTATAAAAAATAACTTTTATTTTGGCCGATTTCGGCCATTTAAGCATAGGGCAGCAGTGCGCTAATGGGATCGGCCCGAAAAGAAGAAAAAAAAAATCAGCATTTTGCCATGATAGCCGATGGCATGCATAAGATAACAATACCAGGGAATAGTGGTTGCTAAGGGGGAAGGCTCAGTGTGAGTGTGGTAACTATGAATTAGCATTCTGGTTTATGCCAGTGAGGGGAATAATACTGAATCACAGATTTCCTCTCAGTGTTAGCTTGCATCCAACCGTGTAGGTGCAGCGACATCATGGTATAAGAGGTAGATGACCTCATACGGGGGAGTGTCATGCATGCTGTAAACTTATTGGAGCTCTGTGGCCCGTGTTTGCCCTTAGCTAAGCACAGCTAAGGAAGTGGGTGTGTCTGAGGCTGCCTAGCAGTGTTTACATTGCCTAAACCGGTGTGCATGACCGGGTTTTAAACAAAAAACAAAACACAGGAAATAGCAGCTCTGTTCACATCTGAGCACTGGGTATGCGAGGCACACCTTGGGGCTTAAACGGAAAGGCAATGGGAAGGGAAAACAGCAGTAGGAAGGCAATCAAGGAGAACTAGCATAGCTGGCAGATGAAATGTATCAGAATCAGCCATTTACACAGGCAGCATCCCAGCCCACCACACTACTATAAACTATGCAAACAACTTTCACTCTGTTTGTTCTCACAAACTCTACACCACCAGTGTACACAGATGGGAAATTTTACCTGACAAAACTAACAAAATGTTAGGGGCTGCTGTTGCTCTCATACATCAATTTGTGGAAGGGACTGAGGGTGGTGAGGATGTGAATGCTGATGACCAACCCACAGTGAGGACAAGGAGAAGAGTGTACAGATCCAGGCTAACCTACCAGGGGTTACATGAGCTGGAGACAGTGGATCGCTATACGGTGGACAGGCACATTTTACAGCAAATTGTTGAGCTGTGCGGCCACGCCTCACACTCAGAACCAGCAGAGGGGAATCTATCCCAGTGGATACCAAGGTATGTGTAGGGTTAAGAATACTAGCTACAGGTACCTTCCAAAGGGCAACTGGGGATGTCATGAGGATCTCACTGGCATCAGCATCCAGGGAATTCCACCAGTTCCTGGATGCCATGTCAGCACATGCCAGTGAGCACATATATTTCCTCAACACCCGTGAGAAGTTGACCAGCAATATGCATCTCTTCCACCAAATAGCAGAATACCCTGAGGTAGTGGGTGCTATTAGAATGCACACAGATACACATCAAAGCACCACCCAGTGAGCAGGGTAGGGTCTACATAAACCACAAGGGCTTCCCCTCATCAACTTCCAGGTCATGTGCGATGTCCAGAGCATTATCTTGAATGTGTGTGCTGGCAGCCCTGGAAGCTAGCATGACTCCCACATCTGGCATATGACACAGCTGTACCAGAAATTTGCCAGTGGGGACATCCCATATGGCCACCTAGTGGGGGATGCTGGTTATGCACTGGAGCTGTGGTTGATGACACCCATCAAAAATACAGACACACCTGAACAAGATCTCCATAATGAGGCACACACACACACAAACCAGAATCTTAATAGAGTGTGTTTGGAATGCTGAAGTCATGGTTCCAGTACCTTAACATATCCAGTGGAGCCTTGCAGTACTCTCCAGCTATGTGTACACAGATTTGTATTGTATGTGCCATGCTACACAGTATGATCCTGCGGAAGCAGCTGCAACAGGAACAGCACGGGGCATTGCCAAGGCCATTACAGGCACAGAGGGACTTGGAGGAGGAGCCTGTCCATGTAGGCAAACGAAGGCATGCCCAGTATGCCCAGACTTTGGCAAAGAGGCAATGCATAGTGCATACACTGACACGGTAGGGACCCAGAGAATGACACCTCTCTCCTACTTGCACATACAGTAAAAGAGATGCCAAACATGACACTACCTGTGCGTTACCATGTATAGGGAGTGTACTATGTGCATCCAACATAGTCAGCCCTCCAGCACCATCCTCAGTACTGACACAGCCACAAGGTAAGTCACTCCCCCTATCAATTGCTGAATGGAGCAGTATGTATTGCTAGTTGTATCTATGGTATAGATGTGAGCATGCAAGGGAATTGCGTGCCTGAATGGGATGGCAGCAGATAGTGGACACCTATATGGACAGCATGAAATCCATAACAAATACTGGTGTCAACAAAGAAGGCAGTACTAGACAAGGTGACAAATCCTACTTGAGTACATGTGGTGGCCCAAATGTGTGTCCATAGGACACACACATGCATGTCAGTGAGGCTCACATAACCAACACCAGCCTCAGCCAGCAGAACATGTGTAGATGACCATAAAGAAAGACTGTGCTAAGGCCTCCAATTGATAGCAATGGTGAACAGCCCCCCTCCAGACCAACACAGACAGACTACAACAGGTCTGGAAGTTGTATGTTAGTTCTGAAGGGTAAGAAGTCTGAAACTGAAATGTAGGTCAATAAAACCTAAGATCTGTACTCTACTGATATGCCTCTAGTCTGCATGATAGGTCAGAATACAAAGTGAAATGGAAGCCAATAAAGTACCTGAAATACCAGTACAGTCATAGCAAATGTCTACAGTTGTCAGATGTCCCCCCTCCCACAATCCTATGTAGAAATGCAGTAACATGTACATGTGGGTTTAATAACAGTGGAGCACAGATTACCTGAGCTGGCCCAATTTACAGGATAGATTGTTGCATGTGTACAATATGCATGGGTCCATGTGTTAGGTTGTTACGTGTTCTATATTGTGTGGAAGTGGTTAGCATGTAGGCATGGAGGGTTGTGTCTTGGTGGCCTATGGCCAGTACTATTGATGACAGGGCCATGTTCTAACAGCTGCAATGCCAACCACAATGCATCTCAGCAATACCCAGTTCAGCAGTCATCCATACTCACTGTCCAGATGTCAATATCTGTCACCATCGGAAAGATGGACATGCCAGGAATGTGGGCCCAGACATACACACATTACACAGATGGAAGTACCCTAGACAGAGTACATAAAATGTAACTGTCAACTGCACACACCTTTGGAATTGTAGATGCAGGTTAGCAGCACATTAGTTGTCTGTATAGTAATGAATACCGATATAGTCTGGCCAATCACTGGCAGACCACAAAAGGCACAGTTATGAAGTAATGATAGAATGCCTATGTCCCTGCACAAGGCAGCATAAGGGAATGTCCCAGGTATATCTGTGAGTCAGCTGCAAGAAGCTTCCATATCACACATGCACTCAGCTCACCCCACCATCAGCCACAGGTTTATCACATGTCATATCGTTGCTGTTGGGAATGAGTACAGTATGACCCCCACTTCTGTATGGGAATACCCACAGAATGCAGCATGCTGAATAGATGTCCCATGCAGGTGTGTCCCTAGCTGTAAGCAGCACCCTGCCAGCATCCAGACCAATGGATTAATATGGACAGGAACTATTGCCATTAACACATCGCACACTTACCCTGTCACCCCAGGGGAATCCAGTGGCTCACAGCCTGGGAATGTAGGAGTGACAGAATGCACTGGCCTGCTGCAGATGGCCTGCATCACTACCAAATGCCCTACAGTCCTCTGTCAAAGGCTTGTGCCTCACCTGTACTGCCAATGTATGTTATCTCATGGGGTCCCAACTAATAACATAACACAGTCCACAGAACACAAATGCAAGGCCATGTTGACAAATCCAAGTAGCATGCCCACCATGTCCTAGTGCATGAACTGTGGACCAACCCCTAAATACTGCTGGGATGAAGGGACAACTATAGGGATACTTCTCAGATATTGCTCGCATAATGTTAGGAAGAGGATAGAATAACAGAGTGGGGGGTGTAGAAGCATGGACGTCATGGAGTGTGTGAAGTCTGAAACTCTGATGTGTGCCCATACTAACCCTGCCTGCAAACCCAGTAATGGATGGCTACAAACCTGCTTGTAAACCCCAATGTGATAGGGAACTGACCAGATATATGACCCCTGCCTCTGTGTAACCTGGGTGAATTTGTACAACTGAGAGGTATGGCCACAGCAGGATATGGCCATTCTGTTACATCAGTATATGTACAAGCAGGGGATCCTCAACCACCACAGTACCAAGGTGCTGGAACATTTACACAGATCCATCAGCAAGTGTCTGCATCTACCCCTCCAGAATGGCATGAGTGTGCAAGAATATGTAGGCTGCAGACCACAATACTGGACACAGCTTCATTCATCTTGTATTTCCCATGAAATAACTGTGAGCAAATAAGTATATCTGCAGTAGTTGATGACATAATACATCAAAGGGTAAAACAGCACATATGTCTGAATACCTCTGCTAACACCAACCATGTAACACAAGCAGCACAGACACAATAGTTACAGTATCCCACTATCTTTCATCCATTGTGACTCCATATTGTCAACCCATCTAAAGATATCCTGCAGAAACAGGTTGCTAGCTGTAGATGTAGAACACCAAATCCTGGACTTTAGTACAACCTACCTGGAATGGATTCACACACTCAGTGCAGAAGGTTGTACTGGGCATGCTCCTACACTTAGAGAAATGAAGCCCATGTCTGACAACAACAGTGAACTATACATATCTGTCAGTCACAGATGCCTGTGCACACACACACCATATTGCACACCAATCATGATTTGCACACACATTGGATAGGTATACTCACACATATCCAAGGCTAACACACGATAATATGTCAAACATACACACACAGAGATGTGGGGAAGAGAGAGACAGACAGTGACAGAGAGATTTTCATCATGAGGCCTGTCCCATCCACCACACATTCAATTGGCCAATATCACATGATGTGCTCATGTCAATCACTGTAGACATTGCTTTTGGTAGCCCTCAGCCGTATAGCATCTGTAGTGCTTGTGATAACTGTGTAACATGATAGTACAAATCAGTATTCATCTAGCATTTCTATACGCAGTCCTGTCAACTGTAAAGTTATGTGTGACTGAGTGTTGTGTGTATGTGTTTCCAGAGGAATGGTTTATAGCCCATTCACACACACTGCACTTCCCATTGCCCATGTTAGCACTTATGCTGATGTCAGTCACATTGAAATAACCCTCTGGCCAAGTCTCAGTCCCATAAGCTCTGTGGCACTTGTGAAAACTGTGTAATGCTGTAGTGTAACATACTAGTTAGGCAGGAGGTCTAATCCCAAACATGGCAAATGTGAAGGTGTGTGTGTGTGTGTGTGTGTGTGTGTGTGTGTGTGTGTGTGTGTGTGTGTGTGTGTGTGTGTGTGTGTGTGTGTGTGTGTGTGGATTTGAGGCCATTCACAGTCACTACACCTCCCATTGCCCTACTTTAGCAAGCCTGCTGATGTCAGCCACCTTGAAATAACTCTTTGGACAAGATCCAGCACTATAAGCTTCATGGTGCTTGCGATAACTGCGTAATTCTATAGTGTAGCATACCTAGTTAGGTAGGAGTTCTAATCCCTGAGATGGCAACTGTGAAACTGTGTGCATTTGTGCAAGAGTGTGTGTGTGTCTTTGGTAATACCCGATATTATGGACATTCACACTTACTACTCTCCCCCTTACCTCTCCTTTAGCATTGCTGCTGATGTTAGTCACCTTCAAGGATACCTGTGGAGAGCTCTCCAACATGTAAGCTCCATGGTGTATGCCATAAATGTGGAACAATGTAATAGGAATAACTACACAGGTATGGGTTGGAATCTCATCTGTGGCAAGTGTTTGTGTGTGTAATACAAACATTTTGGCCCCATTTACACCCAGTACACATCTCAGAGCCTGACTTTAGCAGTCCTGCAGATATCATCCACCTTAGAAGTACCTGTTGCCAGCCCTAAACCATTTGAGGTCAGTTGTGCATGTGGTAAATGTGTAACATAATGGTCTGTAAAGACTGTTAGATAGAGGTTTCAACCTCACCCTTGGTAAATGTGTGTTTAGGGAAACTTTATTTTTGGGATCTCTCACCCACTACATCACCCAATGCCAGTATTTACAAGTACTGGTGATGTTCCTCACCTTAGAAGTACCTTGGGACAGCACCCATCCTATAAGCTCCATGGCGTGTGTGATAAGTGCTGTACACTATAGTAGTAATACATAGCTAGGTGGAAGTTTGAATCTCAATACTAGCAAGTGTGTCAGTGTGTGTCTGTCATCAGTATCCTGTGTGGAGGTTGCTGTGATTGTGTAATAACATGTTCCATTGTGGGGTGGGTTTTGTTAAATTATTATGTTGAGGACTTAGTATATGTCACAATGTCCACCTTACAAGGACAACAGATGGCAAACACCAGAGAGGCTGGTGTAGACAATCCATAGCCCTACATGTGCCATTATGGACTAGTGAACAATATAGGCAACCCTTCTATTACTCAGAAAACACTCTCCACCCATGTCTCATACACAAACACACTTGGCTAGGCAACAACCACTATATTGGTAGTTCTCTGCATATTGCCTCACAGATAGCAACCATTGTGTGATTGCAGTGGACTACATACCTGTTGACCACAACAGTGCCACTGACTTCAGAAAGTACTGTGATGTGTTACATCTCCTGACTAAATGTGTGTTATCCAGCAAGTAAAAGGACATGGCACCCTGTTCCATCCCCGCAGTGTGCAAATAAATGCTTATAGTGGACCTTTTGCTATGTTCCCTACTGGGCGCCTGCAACAACTGTAGAGTCTGCAAATGTAACCCACAAAGGGAATACCATGCCTTATACATATACCCTGTATGGACAGATGACACTAACTCCACTGAATACCTGTATCGTGCTGTCAATGTAGGTGCAAGCATGACCTCAGTTCCATAACCAGGTCTCACCAAATGAGATCAGGAATGATACATCAGAAGTTAACAATCTGTCCACACAACATGCCCCAGAGACCTCAAGTACACTTCCACATGTCAAAGAACATGCGTGTGGGACATGTGCACAACCAGACACTGTCCATGTTATGGAATATTGATCACATACATGGGAAGCAGTGCACATAACTGGCAAGCCCACAATGTGGCTGTTTGACAAACAGTGTCAGTGAGGGTAGTTGGAAATACCTCTTACAACATACACTGTAGAGACAGGTCAACAAACAGGAGGGGACGTTCCAGACATGGGGATGGAATATAAGTATTGCTGTTCTACATTTGAAGTAATGTCGGTTTAACAGGGTTTGTGTGGATATGGCTGTTCTACATGATTTAAAGTTTGGCATGACAGTGTTATGTGGTTGAGGAAACTCTCACCTGTAGGGCTATCTGCAGACTGGCCAGGAGTTTGGAGTCTTACATGTGATGTGTTACTCACACATTTCCTATCTTTAGAAATGCAGTAGCATACTCTGATGATTGCAGTCAGTGCATGGTGACATCCATATGAGTTACTGAATTCATATCCCTCAGAAGAGATATGTCACAACAAACCCTGTTACACCAGAAATGTTCTCAGTTTCTCACACCAATATGTCAATATTGGCCCTGTGTTTGTGCGTCTGTCCCCCAAGGCTGTCACCCTTTGTCCATATGTCATGCAGTAAGAGGTGCATATGTACAGTATATCATTATTTATTGACATCATACCTAATAACAAGCCAGTGAGATATCAGACTTCTACATATGTTATGTATAGGAGGACTTATATTTGAGGACAAAATCTGGACATTCTGTTGTAGTCTGTACAGTAATGAGGTCTGCGTACTTATGGCAATTGTTGACAGAGTGTGTATTGTGAATATGTTACTTGGCCTGTGTACAGACTGTGGTAGATGTCATTGTTCTTGGTCCTGTTCTATCTGGTGTTGCATGCTGTTCCAGTTTACAGTACCCTATCAGCGTACATGTTTGTAGGGCCAGAATGACACATGTCACATACCACAGTTAGGCATCAGACTACACTATGTACTGGGCCAATATATGTAGGGTTAGTATGTGATTGGCACATATGAGGATGGTGTTGTTCACACAGTCCATATACTGTACTATTAATTAGGCTTACCATAATGTGACGGTGCCTCTGTTGAGATTGTTTGTGGGTATGCACTTTCACACTGGTGTCTGTTACTCTGTACTGTTACATGCCTTGAGTGTCTGCTATATTTGCGATTACATACGTATTCCCCATAGGAAACTTGGGTCAGTGTTGTGGCAGTTTGCCTGTAGTTTGCACAGTGCTTTGTGACATGCCTAGCAGCTAAGTGTAGTTACCTAGTGTGATGTTATGTAAAGATATTTGTCAGATGTACTGTTGCCTGGCCACCATAAGTGTTGTGTATTTCTGAAAAAGCAGTGGGATGCTGTGAAGATGTATGTCACTAACTAGTGGGAAGTATGTGGGCTTGGGACATCTGCTCCTCCAGTTAATATGTGTTAGGACAGACAGGAGGGTGTGAATGCATCAACTGTGTGCGTTTATCTATTCCAGTATTTTTGTGATATCTCCATTTAAGTAGCATCCACTTTGTCAGGCTTGTAACACCACCACAGAGAAGTGCAAATAAAATTCCTTTTAATGGACAATGAAATACAAGGTAAAAAATATAATAAAAATATAGTAAGAGTTCCCTTTGATATTCAGATGATAAGCACTTTCGGATTTCTCCTTCACCTTTAGTTTATCCAATCGCTATTTGCCTATTTTTCAACATAAGTCTCAGCGGCACTATATCATTTAAACCGGGTGGTTTATCTGCTCTTAAATTAATGATCCATTTAGCTTAATTTCAGTAAGATTAGAAACATTACCTTGTTTTAGATCCTGATCTGTATTTTGAATGGCTTTAAACTTAAAATTATGCGTGGGAACTGCAGAACATGTTCTGCAAGGGCATTCTTTATATCTTTATTGCGAATGTCACGAAGATGTCTCAAAATTCTGTCCTTGAACTTTTGATCTGTTTTCCCCACATAGTATGCATTGCAATTCTGACAAGTAGCAAGATACACTAAATGTTGAGTATTGCAATCTGCATAGCAAGAAAAAGAATATTCAGTGCCTTTCACTGGATGAATAAAGCGATTAGTTGTGTCAATGCTTTTACATGCTAAGCATTTGCTGCAGCGAAAAGTTCCCTTTTTGCTTCTAACATTGGTAGGTGGAAAACCATCCTTACGACATAGTAAGCATTTGATATTCTTTTTATTTTTTAAGGCAAATTTGGGTATATCTCCTACTATATTTTGAAGTTTAGGGTCCTGTGTTAAAATCGGCCAGTACTTCTCTATAATATCACAAACCTGAATATTGTCATTTGTGAAAGTCAGAGTCAAATTAACCCTCTGGTCACCTGCCTTAATACCTGCAGTTGACTGCCCACTGTTAATATGTCTCTTGTAAAGGTGTGGAAATCCTTTGTTTCTTCCTAACTTAATCAATCTGTCTGCATTTATGGCAATATCCTTAGCAGAATAGCCTCTATCCAATAGATTAGATTGTAGGTGTTTACTTTCTTTATCATAATCAGAGTCTTCTGTGCAAAGACGAGAAATTCTAGTTAACTCATTTTCCATGATATTTTTGGAGATATGTTTGGGATGTAAGCTACTTTTTTGTAGATAGTGATTTTTCCATGTTTCTTTCCTATGTATGGTGTTTCCAATTTTACCCTCGGAATCAAAAAATATTTTAACATCAAGAAAATCCATGCTCTCCTTTGAGCTTCAATGTATGAAGACAAGAAAAGTAGTAGTGTCATTAAGATAAGTCAGAAAATCTTGCAATTGTCCATGGTCACCTCTCCACAACAAAAAGACATCATCAACAAATCGACCATAATATAAGACATTGGTAAGCTGAGACCTATGTTGAAAAATAGGTGAATATCGATTGGCTAAACCAAATGTGTGTCTCCTTTTGTTCATGTTGATTGGATATTATCCTATTGGTTGTAACTAAAGGTGTTGTCTGAAGACTCACACATGATTGGATATTCTTTCTTTTTAATTTAAAAGTTCCCCATCTTCCACATATGATCTGATGAAGGAGAAATCCGAAAGCGCTTATAGTCTGAATATCAAAGGGAATACGTTTTTATTATGTTTTTTATCTCGTATTTCATCGTCCATTAAAAGGAATTTTATTTGCATGTCTCCATGGTGGTGTTACAGGATTTTTGTTTGCTGCTTAGAATTTGCAGTTACAGGTATTTTGTACTACTGTGTTTCATTTTTACCTTACGTTACTGCACATGGCTACTGAATTAGTACATTTCACAAGTGAGAAAAACAAAAGTATGCTTGACTTCACTAGATTGAACACGCTATCAGTGAGTAATACAAAGAATACTAAGCCACTTTTATTTTTGAATTTGGACTCTGAGGAGAATATGTTGGGAACTAACTCTCCACCGAATGAGAATTTTGATAATATATTATATGAAGTGGAGGCCGCTGCCTACCGCGTCAAGAGATTACAATGGCAATGATTCCACCTTGAAGCTAGTCTGCATTATAAGGTCATCCCGAGAGGCATGAGAATCAAATGCATGCCAAGTTATGCTAATAAGTTTCCTGATTTGCTTGCTAAATGGCAAGCATTGAACATCGAGACCAGCTTCAAATGCATGCAATCAATAGTGGATTTTTTTAGACCGGAATAAGGTGCGATAGCTAAACAAATCAAGCTAAAACAAATGCAACTGGAAAATATGGACTTATCGGAATCCTGTATTAACAGATTGGAAACTTTAAAATTTAATTTGAACATCTATGACAACAAACAGAAACAGCAAAAAGTACAAAAACTAGCTAGGGATATTTCAGATTTCAGACAAGGTAGAATTTTTGACTGACCTAATGAGGAGAGGCTCTACACTGGCACCAACAATTAAGGGATTCTACTCGCAGTAATTCTTTGGTGGGAAAGAACATACCAATGCCCCATATTAATATGGCAGCTCCTAATGTTAATGAGAAAAGAGATTCACAAGGATGGACATCTACTACTAATAACAATGATATGAACTTGATTAATGTGTCTGAGGATGGGGAAAGAGCTGCAACATCCTCTATAGGAACTAAACCAAAAGCAAATGCTCAACATGCACCTATTATACACAGTCTACCATTTTTTCTGAAACAAGCTTGGCAATGGAACCCCAGGTCAAACAGCCAAGAGAGAGAGAGAAAGAGAAAAAAGTTAACGTGAACCACTACTCACAGCTAGTAGTGAATTTATCAAAAGTTAACCTCAGTGAAGAGCAGCTGCAGTTATTAAATAGAGGACTCACTTTTATACTGTCCCTAACAGCCAAGTGAGAAAGAGAAAGAAGTTAACGTGAACCACTACTCACAGCTAGTAGTGAATTTATCGAAAGTTAACCTCAGTGAAGAACAGCTGCAGTTATTAAATAGAGGACTCACTTTTATACATTCCCTTTCGTCTGATTTGAGTGAATTTGTTTTGGACATAAAATGTTTTGGAAGGAATGTAATTTTAAGAAATATTTTTGGTAACCTACCAAAACCTTTGGGAACAATTTTGAAAGAATCTAGCACTTTTATTACAACTAATCATCTCACAGTGGATCTTTTTACAAAACGTTGTGTGAATGAAGTAGATAAATTAAGACAAGGAAATGTAAAAACACCACGGTTTCATAGTATCACTATGAAAGCAAAGGAAGCATTAAGGCAACTACAGACTAATCAGGAGATCGTGCTCAAACCCTCTGACAAAGGAGGTGCTATAGTGATATTAGATTTGCATTGGAATTGTGATGCAATGGGAATCTATGCTAAGTGATGATAAAACATATATGAGAATAAGTAAATCTGAAGTAGATTGTAAAATTTACAGGCTTAAGGAGGATATATATGATATGTTGATGCAAGGGCATGTAAGTGAAGACCTTTACAGCTTTTGTGATGTTTCTTTTCCAACCATACCCTCTATTGCTGGGTTACCCAAGATCCACAAAGACATTGGGAACCCTCCATTGCGACCTAAAGTAGCTGGCCATGGTTGAATCACTGAGCCTCTATCCATCTATGTAGAAAAAGAACTGAGAACACTCCTAATGAACATTCTGATTGTTCTGAAAGATACTGGCACCTTTCTTAATCAAGTTGGCTCAGTAGCAGACCGACTATGGATAATACTGACATCATATTTGCAACCAAGGACATTTGCAGCCTCTTTACCTCCATCCCCAATGTCAATGGGACAGAGTCTATTAGGGAATTAGATAGAAGAACAGTGCATAATTTAGATTTAGACCTGATTTGTATTCTACTTGAACTAATATTGGAAAATAACATTTTATTTTATGGTAAACATTACTATTGGCAATATTGGGGTGTTGCCGTGGGCACACCATGTGCCAATAGTTATTCGAATCTGGTCTTTTCCAAATGGGAGAACAAGTTTGTTTTGGATGCCACTAATCCCTGGCTTACCAATGTGTTATATTATGGTCGCTTTGTTGATGATGTCTTTTCGTTGTGGAGTGGTTACTGTGGACAGTTGCAAGATTTTGTGACTTATCTTAATGACACTATTATTTTTCTTGTCTTCATCCATCGAAGCTCAAAGGAGAGCATGGATTTTCTTGATGTTAAAGTATTTTTTGATTCCGAGGGTAAAATTGGAAACACCATACATAGGAAAGAAACATGGAAAAATCAATATCTACATAAAAGTAGCTTACACCCTAAACATATCTCCAAAAATATCATGGAAAATGAGTTAACTAGAATTTCTCGTCTTTGCACAGAAGACTCTGATTATGATAAAGGAAGTAAATACCTACAATCTAATCTATTGGATTGAGGCTATTCTGCTAAGGATATTGCTATAAATGCAGACAGACTGATTGAGTTAAGAAGAAACAAAGGATTTCCACACCTTTACAAGAGACATATTAGTAGTGGGCAGTCAGCTGCAGGTATTAAGGCAGGTGACCAGAGGGTTAATTTGACTCTGTCTTTCACAAATGACAATATTCAGGTTTGTGATATTATAAAGAAGTACTGGCCGATTTTAACACAGGACCCTAAACTTCAAAATATAGTAGGAGATATACCCAAATTTGCCTTAAAAAATAAAAAGAATATCAAACACTTACTATGTCTTAAGGATGGTTTTCCACCTACCAATGTGAGAAGCAAAAAGGGAACTTTTCGCTGCAGCAAATGCTTAGCATGTAAAAGTATTGACACAACTAATCGCTTTATTCATCCTGTGAAAGGTACTGAATACTCTTTTTCTTGCTATACAGATTGCAATACTCAACATTTAGTATATCTTGCTACTTGTCAGAATTGCAATGCATACTATGTGGGGAAAACAAATCAAATGTTCAAGGACAGAATTCTGAGACATCTTCATGACATTCGTAATAAAGATATAAAGAATGCCCTTGCAGAACATGTTCTGCAGTTTCCCACGCATAATTATAAGTTTAAAGCCATTCAAAATACATATCAGGATCTCAAACAAGGTGATGTTTCTAATCTTACAGAAAGAAATGAAGCTAAATGGATCATAATTTAAGAGCAGATAAACCAACTGGTTTAAATGCAATAGTGCTGCTGAGACCTATTTTGAAAAATAGGTGAATAGCGATTGGCTAAACTAAAGGTGTGTCTCCTCCTTTATAGATATCTATCTATCTATCTATATATATATATATATATATATATATATATATATATATATATATATATATATATATATATATATACACACATATATACGTAACATAATATATGTTGCATAAATGTCAGCTGGAGCACCTCATTGGCCCTCTGCAAGAGAAAAACAGATGATTGGATGTTGTATTTAACTGTCACCCTGGGGATCACTCAAGTGGCATCAGTTGATAGATGGCCTGTCAGGTGGCATGATACCAGTGTACCCACATGCTCTACTTTTCTCATCTCTCTATGGACATTAGCCTGGTACACACCTAGGAATACCTACACCTATGGATCCCAGTACTGACAAACGTGTCAGTGTGCATTACAGAGAATAACAGTGCCTGTGTGTTTGTAAACTTGTAGTTGATAATACCCTGAGGGCCTTCTCACCCACTACACCCCCCATTGCCATACATAGAAATGGCTGTTGCTGTAATTGACAGTAAATGTACCTTGTTGCATTCTTCACCCTATGGGCTACCTGGACCTTGCAGTACTAGCATAACACTTTTGTACAAATGGGTAGATAAACGTGGGTTACCTTCTGAGTCCTGGCAAATGTGTGTATTTGTGCAAGTGTGTATATTTGCAGGAGACAGCATTCTAAGGCCACATTCCCCAAATACAATACACCTTGCCATACATTATAACGGATAGTGATGTTGCTGACATTAGGAGAGCCATGACAAACCCTCACCCTACTATCCCTGTGACATGTGCAATAAATGCATATCCCTGTAGTAGCACTGATTAGATAGACAAGGCGTTGTATTGCAGTCCTGGTCAATGTGTGATTGTGGGTATGTCAGATCATTATCATGGGTTTCAGTGACTAAAAAGTCCAATATGGGGTGTGGATGCTGCTTATACTGTCTTTACACCATGGTATCTTCAGTACATGCCCCACGGTCCACTGTATGAGGACCACTGTCACCATCAACCATACAGGTAACTGATTACATTATCCAGCCCAATGATGCATGTGCTTTGTGCAAATTCTCTGTAACAGAATGGACTCACTAACAAGTAGTTATCACTGATAAACCCAGGTCTCTCAGATGTGTCTGACTGTTATGTGTTTGTCAATGTGTATATGACAGTATGTCATACTATGTATTGTTCATCAACACCCAGTACATTCCCCAATACCATACTGTACAAGGCCTGGTGATGTTCTTCACTTAACAAGAAACTTGGTACACACCTCATCATAAAAGCTGTGTGGTGTGTGCAGTTAAGGCCAAACACATAAGTAGCAATAAGTACCTAGGTAGGAGTTCTACTCTCAATGTTGCCAAGTGAGTGTGTGTGTATGTGAAGGGATCTACTTCAGTTTTCAAAAAATACATGTCCCAGGAGATCATTTGTCCAATAACTGACTGGTAAAAGCTAACATTTCAAAGGAATCATCTTGTGGATATTCATTCCATCAAAACTAGTTGTAGATATGTAAATGCCCTCTTCCCCACTGTACAGTGATACTGGAGTTGGTATATATAGATGGGTGTGGTTGTTGTGGGCACAGCCACCCTCATTCGGGTTATTGTTGTGCGTATCCCCCTGCTTAGTCTGCTATAATACTGTACAGTTTATGATAACAGGTTAAGTAGTTGTTAGTCACACTATGTGTGGTTCTATGCCACCCCACACACTCCAAAATAGAGGACTGTGCCACCCACACCAGCCCACCTATGTTTACCAACTCCAGGATTGCACTACATTGGGGAAGAGGACATATATCCTGCCAGTACCATCATCAATGACATTAAACTGGCAGACTGATTATTTACTGATGTGATGTTTTGTCTATTTTGTCTTGGTGGACTTACATAGGCCAAAATGAGTTCACTGCAAAATTAAGTACATCCATGTGTACAGTATTCTCTGTGTATTGCATCAGCACCACAGCCTCTGTGTGTGTGTATGTGTGTGTGCGTGTGTGTGTGTGTGTGTGTGTGTGTGTGTGTGTGTGTGTGTGTGTGTGTGTGTGTGTGTGTGTGTTTTATTCACAAAGATTTGGTGTATGCCATCCAGTACACTTGCCATTGTCCACTGTAGAAGAGCTGCTGACATCAGCCACCATGCACTCACCTGTATACACCCCTCAGACCTATCAGCCATGTGGCACATGCAATAATTATTATACAGACCTGTTACTTGTGTTCAGCTGTACTCAGGGTATGACACAGGCAATGTGTCACCTCAATGCCATACCCCTTGTAGGAAATAACAGCAGACCAACATCCTGCTGACACATAGACACCTACAACACAAACTGAATACATTATGGAGACCACAAGCAGTCAGTGTTAATAACAGTTATAATGCATTATGGCTGGACAGCTACACACCCTGACATGCAAGCATTAAACATTCCAGCTGAAAACATGTTAAAAAGCATTACATTGCTAAACCTTAGTGCATTCACCCTGTGCATAAGGACCATATTAGCACGTCCCTGCATCGATTGTATGGATGACAGGAATGTGGCACAGGTATCATCATATGCACAGGGTGTGTTGTGGGTTGGCCAGAGACCTATGCTGAGCTGTTTGGTTGACATCATGTGTGTGTGTTAGGGGGTTCTTTATCAACTGGGCTTTGCAGATGTGGTGTGTGTAGGTATGGAGGTGCCCTAGCTGTGTTGGTGATGTGTGTGTGTATGTATGCACACAGATCTGCCATGTGGCTGCCCTATACAGGGGTGTGTTGGACAGCTGCAGACTGTATATTACAAGGTGTACAGTTCACCATGTCCAGTCACGGACATGGGAACTGTGTCTGCTAGGGTTTCCATGGGAACTACCAGGTAGAAGCCCAGATAAGTTACTCTTCCCTGATGATGACAAATGTCCTCTGGATCCGTGTTCCTGATGGGACTGGCCAGGACCACATGAATGTGGCCTACTGCATTGTGGTGTGGACAGCAACCCCCCCTGCAGTGCTGGGCTGGTACTGCCACTATGGGAGCAGCTGTGACTTGTTACATGTCCACGTAGACTTCCACCTGTTGGTGTTGCTGACCTACGCCCACGTGGCTGACGCCCTACTCCCACCATATGATCTATCACAGACACCACACAGTCGAGGATTCCCACCATCTTACCCAACCATCTATCCAGGACCTCTGCAAAATAACAGTGGGCATCTGCAAGATCATGGATGTTGTCAAGTACAGCAGAATGAGTAGCCCTCTGGAGCATCATACTCTGTCTGGTGTAATATTCCATACATGTCTGTGCCTCCATGATGGCCCGAAACATGCTTCTGGTGACACCTGCTGTGGCACTGGCCAGCAGCCCTCCTATGAGCACCCCTGTACATCTGGCTGTCTGGTACCTCACCGGTCATCTGACTATGGCTGCTGTGTACAGACACACTTACCATAGTCACCACACTGTCCTGTCCAATGCCACCACCTGCCAACTGTCCCTCTTCTATGGCCACTGGTGATAGGGTATGTATAGGCATTGTGACTGTGTGTGGGGATGGGGTGGATAAAAGTGGGATGTCAACCGATGGCACAGCTTCAGTCCCTGACAACCCTGCCTGTGCCTCACCATACCTATCATCATTGTCAGAGTTTGTATGGATAGTAACATCAGTTTGCCTGTAGGAGGGACCCTGACCCACCTCGCCACTAGTGAGTGAGGGGAAAACAAAAAATGTAATTTAAGACCTGTACGTCATTGCTTACCTCTACACACACACACACACACACACACACACACACACACACACACACACACACACACACACACACACACACACACACACACACACACACTTACAGATGAGATGACACAAAGGTATTACACAGACCTCTCATTACCCAACAGTCAACATGCATGACATACGGCACTCAACAGCATGCACTGCAGCTACACTCAATCCTTGTTACCAACATTATACATCTCTGTGATGCATCAGTTGTGTTAGTAGGTGATGCCCCTTCCCCTGGAACACACTGCACCCATGTATACAGTATTACTGTGCACCTGTTCAGCACCCTGGCATGTACTGTGCACCATACCTCACAAGTGTACACACCATTGCTGAATGTGCATATGTGTAGCAGTTATGTTTGCTCTGTTGCTCACAGCTCCTATGTGTTTGTCTGACACATACCTGGGATGATATGAGGACAGATGTCAACAGTTAATGCCTGACCTCTGATTTTCAGATCTCATTATCAGAAGTGCATTTATGAGCAATAAAATCTGATTACACTAACAACCTTCAAAGCTTACTGTGGCTATGAGGAGTGTACACACCCTTTTTGACATGCCACCCTCTTCCATGATATGCAGTGGGGCCACAATACTGCATATGATAACATTACGCACACCTAATATGTGACATATGACCTGTGCAATCAAATGCAGTATCAAACAATTGTGTTAGTCATGCAGATGCTGATTGAGATGCGTACAATATGTGGGTTGCAGAAGTGTGCACACCCTTAACACAATGGTTTGTTGCAGTGCCAGTTAAGTGAACTACAGCAGTCACTATTCCTGGAAGGGGTATACTAGCATGACACATCTTCACTTGCTATTATTTGGTCACTCCACCCTACAAATGTCCCCCAACCCTGCTGGATTGCAAGGTCAGCTCATGTGCACAGCCCTTGGAGGTCACACAGTGCCTTCAGTATTGCTGTGGAGTCAGGGTTATGTCTGGCACAATTCATGACCTTGACTGTGTTCAGATACAGCCATTCTTAGCGAGCTTTGGATGTATGCTTCAGTTCACTGTTGCATTTCAGGATGATACCCCTCCCCATCGTCAGCCTTATTGCAGATGCTTGACATATGGGCCACACATGAGTGTCATTTTGCAGTGTTCCAAATTCAAAATGCCATGTCTACCAGCCTAGTTCCTGCTAATGAACAGTAAACCTAAAGGTGTACACTGGCACCACCAAGATAAAGATGGGGATTGTGGGCCTGAGGTGGAGTGAGGTGCTGCTTGTGCACCACATGTATCTTTATTAATACTGTATGTAGGTATCAGCCTTGGTCTCAGTACACTATTACACATTGCAACACATGCCTTTGGGAAACTTGATGTTATGCATATGCTACCTGTAGAGAGCCCTGGATGATGTTTCCTGTGGAACAACTCTTCCATCTGATTACTCTAACCAATAGCCCACACGTATGCAGATTCCAGGTGATTGTCAACACAGGTACTGCACAAGCAGTACTTGCTAGAAATTTCTGCAAGTCCCTCAGTGTTGTTGCATGTTTCTGGGCAGCCTCCATTACCAGTTTGCAACATGTGTTGCCATCTGTCTTGGATGGGCATCTGTTTATTTTCTACATTAATGTTGTCCCATACATCATAGTCACAAACATGACTGTCTGCACTGTTTGCCATGGTATATGCAATGGTGAGGTAACGCTACTTCTCCCACTCCTGAGTGCTACCTTTCATATATGGGATCCATTCCATGGTTTGTAAGATGTGTGCAAGCCACGGCTGCCTCTGTTGCAGGTGAGTGGGCAAATGTCATGGACATACTTCTTGGACAGAAGACCATTACTTGGTGTGACACTGAGGTCCTGTACCTGATGGAAGGTGTGTACTCAAGAAGACTGAATGCTGTCAGTACCTCAAAAGCTGCTTCCACAATATGTTATTTGGAGTGTATGCACACATATGCTTCCAGTGTTTCTTAAGGTACGTATTCCCCATATTTGTTGTCCTAATATAGGATTCCATATTACACATTCATTGCTCATGCTGGGATCACATTACAGGTTGTAAAAGGTGTGGAATGTAGTATTGTGATTTGCCATTGCATAGATCAGGAACAGTTGCCATTGTAATAGTGGTGTATACACTGTTGTAGCCACTGTATAAGGGTAATGTTTCAGACATGTCCATACTGTAGGCCATTTGTCCCACCATTATGTTCATCTCTGGCCACACATCTTGCACTGATAGGCTGTTAGGTATATAGCAGGACTCTTATATACCCTTCAGATATACCACCAAGGTGACCACTGTGATGCAGTGCAGTTAAGAGCAACAATAAGTGAACATGCACAGCATGCATTATGGGTAGGTGTGTTAAATGTGTGCATGGCAAATACCATGGCCATAATATGGCCAGTGTATTGGCAAACCTGAATAAAATAACACAATACTCACCAGCTATAGGCTGCTGCCCCAGTTGTATACCTGTGGGACTTACATAGTTGTGTGAGAGATGTAATGTCAGTAGCCACACCTGTGGCATTGGTACAGAGTGAGAGCAGCATTTCAGTACATCAACAGTACAAACCAACAATACTAGAGATTATGCACATCTGTTCATTACTACACTGCAGAAACAAACTATGTTATCTGACATATGCATGAAGATACTTTACAGATGAAGATGGATAAACAGCAGTGGTCTACTAATGTGCCCTGGGGCCTTACCTGCATGCTCTTCAGCCATTGTGTGGGTGGTACCCACCTCCACAATGCTATCTTCAGGTTCCTGGCTTGGCTGGTGGGCAGTTGCCCCAAGGCTGGTGATGAGTTCCTCAGTATGTGTCAGTGGGGACTGGATGGCATGACCCCCACCTGTGGCAAGCTGGTCCCTCCTAACTGCAGCAGCACCCTGACGGGCATGGCAGATGAGATCAGTGCAATGATGTTGCACCTGCTCATAACTGCGGTTATGCAGGCTGAAATAATTTACCCTGTGGACGACCTTGTTCCACAGGGCAGTCCTCTAATGCAGATCATGGGCCCTGCATCCAAATAGGGTTCTGTGATGTAGTACAATGAAATTTATGATGACATCATTTTCCTGGGGGGTATATGCAGGGGGCCATTCACGGGACATTCTACCTGGAAGACATAAACAGGAAAAAAGGTTAGAGGACATCATACTGCAAGGATATAAAAGTTGTTAATTGACATCTCTCTTCCCCCTACCATATCTGCAGCAATAAACACGGAAATCACTGGGTATGTTTACACCAAACCTACTGTTGTAACATATATCCTATTGTTCAACAAATAGTGAAATGTGTTTCTATTCATGTTTCATGTTGAAACACTATCATTGGTGGCCTGTTGCTATCAATGTAACCTGCATGCCTGTGTAATGGCCACTGTGATTCCATATATGCATGTGTTCTGTTTGCTATGCAACTGTTCCAAATCTGGTGTTTTGGTTTAATGGGAATATTTATGCAAGCTGTTATAACTAATCCTGGATTGTGTTGACTATTACTAACCCACATATGTTCTAAAACTGCAACACAATAGCATATTTGGGAAGGCCGTTCCCAGCAGACCCACCTCCCCCACCTCATCTGGTCATGTGGCACCAGGCCCAAGCATGTCTGGGACGCACCCTGAGACCTCCTCATCTGCTGGTCCTGCACTACCTTCAGATGGAACCACCTCAGGGGATGGGGCTCGTCCCCTTCCTGGGAGTGGACACAGATAGGATCCTGTCACCTGAAGTCAGGTCCAGAGTCTGGTTCTTAGGAAGCTCCTCAGAGAATTGAGAGATCTGCTACACCAGCTTGAGGGCCTCATGGCACAATTAGAGGTTAAGCCTGCCCCTCCTGCTCAGCCCCCAGCACAGTCACCTTCAAGGCCATGAAGGTGCATTGGTGACTGCCTATGGGTGGGGACCTCATTCCCATTGTTTCCATTTGGGGGCTCATGGGCTTCGATTTCCAAACACCCCTCTCCATCCAAGGTGTTTGCCCCATACATGTGTCATAAACTGCCCCTGTATGCTGTCATGTCTGTCTTCTGACCCAAACTACCTCCCCAAATATACCTACTATCCTTCCCCAGCATCCCACTCTCACTTTAAAAAAAAGGGCAATCTGTTCCCAAAAAGAATTTCACACCATACATAACTGTCCATTTTGCACCTGCTTACAACTGCTTAAAAGTGCTTTAATCACTCTGTATTCAACAACATTTGTTCTGCCCAGCAAATAAACTATCAGCCCTTGCAAGTGTCTAACCCAGGACCCTGCACACCATAGCCACAGCAACTTACCACTAAGCCATCTGAACTGCAGATATTTGTGATATTTCCTCAAACATATAATGTAGCACAGTCATTCAACAGTAGGGAAAATGCATATATATATATATATATATATATATATATATATATATATATATATATATATATATATATATATATATATATATCATTCAGACATTGGATCCACACTCTGAACCTCCTTCCTCCATAGGTGAACTGTTCTGCCTTGCTACAAAATAGAGCATCACATGTGGACAAAGCCTAACATTAGGAGGGATATATCGGGACAGATCAATGATATGCCTATTACAAACCTATGAAGTTTGTGCATGATACATTTCACAATACCACGACTGTTCTGAATGTGGTGGGGTCTGAAACTCGTGTCTGTCATGACTTCATTACTTCCACCTTCAGCTATTTGCCAGACTAATATAGATGTTTGAAGGAACAGAACAAATACTATGATGGCTTAAATCTTGACATTCTGTGCAGATCTGCACAACTGGCAGGTATGGCCCACTGCCCACAGGGCCAGATGCTATGTCCATAGCAGTTGTTCAGCAGGGCATCATTACAACAAGTCTTGATGGCACATATAAATCTTTCATCATCATCTATCCCATTATTACAGACCAAGTACTACATTCAATTACATGCTGACATGTCTCACATACCTCTTTTATTATTGTGGTCTCTTCTGTGTACCATTTGGATGCCTTCCTTGTTTGCTTTGGGTTTTTTTTTAGTATTATCTTTGTTTTTGCTTTTTTTCTCACTCTCTATCTCTCTCTCTCTCCACTACAGGGATCAAGCTGGTTTGAATAGGTTGCAGCATGGCTTTTGTAGGTGATGCTCATGATCAGGTGATGGCCTCTGCACCAGTTGGTGTTCCCCACTTGCTAATTGCATGCATCCAGCTATGTAGTTATTCCAATAGCCAATTGCTGTAGCAACCCACTACTATAAATGATTACATCATGTGGGGGTTGTCCCTTTACCTTTCCTGTATGGAAGACATCCTTCCTGTGTGTGGGCAGCAGTGTTACAGACAGCAGGTAGTAATACCTCTTACAACAGGACTTGTGGACACAGGACAACTACATGTTTGTATAAGGTTCCAGACCTAGGGACAGTGTGTGAGTATTGCTGTTATATGCATTGAATACTGCTAGTTTTACAGGTATTGTGTGTGCATGCTAGTTTTGCAAGGAATGCAGTCTGTCTGCATAGCTCTCAACTGTGGGCGTATCCACACGATGGCCAGAGGATTGGCTATGTTTTGTCTGTTCCCCACACAGGTCTAGCCCTTGACAATTAAGTGGCATTCTCTCCATTGACTGATATCAGTACATGGCAACATCCATTTGTGTTTCTGACTTCATATTCCTGGGTAAGGCTATGTTCCAACCAATCCTGTAACACCAGCAACTTTCACAGTGTATAACAGCAATATTTTAAATATGGCCCTGTGTTTCAACCTCTGTCCTCCACCTATATACCAGGCTTTGTCTAGATATCATGCAGTAAAAGGTTGATAGGTAATGGCCTATCATTATTTAGAGCTGCCATTCCTATCATTCCAGTGATGTTGTGGACTCCTACACAAATTATGGGATAGGTTCTATATATATGAGGGCTACAGTTGGACAAACCTGTGTGACCCTGTACAGTCCAGAGGTCAGTGTATGGGGAACACTGTTATATACTCTAGTAAGACATTTTATGGGGGAGAGGTATTAAATGTTTTAAACTTAGGCTGTTACAACATGTGAGGGGTATCAATAATAAGAAACATTAAGGTATATGGTTGTACATTTTCATATGTTTCACCATGGAAACAGTGGTGGGCTAGAGCTTACTGTCTTACACACAGTTCTGTTTGTCAGTGTCATAGTGACATTTTAAGTTAAGCATTGTTATTAACAGATAGATTTACATTGAGACAACTAATACTTTCCCCCCTAGGGGTTGAGTACAGAGTGTAATTAGAGGCTCTTGAACTACCTCTGTAATTAATTGTTGATTGATTCTTATCTTCAAGGCAAGTGTGTTTTTTACTGTTGTACTACTTGAAGGCTTTAGCCTAGACAGCAAAGTATGTTATGTTTTGCAGATTACTGTATCATATGTTTTGTTTGAGAGTTCCATTAATCAATTATGTATTTCAAACACCTAACTGCAATAAGAAATGGCATAAATAACTGAAATAGTACACAAATAAACATTTCTATGTATACAGACTTGTGTGTGGTGTCCTAAACTTTGTATTGTGTGTGGCTATATGTTTCATGCAATAATTCTCATTTGTAGGAAAGAATAAGACACTGGCCATTTGAAAAGGTGGCAACTGTATGGATAATGGCTGTTTGATATGTTGTGCACCTTCTATATATACTCTTTTTATATATATCTATAAGTGTTTATATATTTATATGTGCATGTATGTGTACATATATATATATATATATATATATATAGATATATGTGTGTGTATATATATGTGTGTGTGTGTTTATATGTATCATTGGAATGTTGTGCTTCCACATTATACATTCCCTATGGTAGACTGACTCTTCTGCATGATATGTTTGAGAAATCATCCTGACATCTTACAGCTGTGATGGCTTACTAGTAACTTGTTGTGGCGATGTTGTGCAAGGTCATAGGTTCAAGACTTGCAAGTGCTTGCTATTGTGTTGCAAGGCAGATCCAGCTGTGGAGGAAGGGATAATGGCAATAATTATGAGAGATCCCTATTTTGAGCCCTTTCGCCCCCATTAAAAGTGCCTTTGGTCAGATGTTTTGCAGTGAGAGGTTCAGAGTGCGGATCCAATGTGCAAATGCAATATATACACACATATCTCTATATATATATATATATATATATATATATATATATATATATATATATATATATATATATGGGTCTAGGACTATTCTCTGAAAGCACATTTCACTGAAAGTCAAATGACTGTGCACAAATCACTGAAAGCTCAATTCACTGAAAACACAATTCACTGAAGCACATTTCACTGAAAGTTATATATGGCGTTTTCCCCACTGTAGTGTGACCCTGGAGTTAGTATATATAGTAAGGGGGCTGTGGGGGGCACCACTCCCACATTGGGGGTGTGGGGGCATAGCCCCGACTTATTTTAAATATTTTGAACTATATACATGGATACTTGCAATTCCAATAAATTACTCTTTTCTGAACATAATATATATCCAAACTATGTTGTGGGGTGCCCCCACTCCCCTTCCTATATATACTAATTCCAGGGTCACATTATAGTGGGGAAAAAGCCATATATAACTTTCAGTGAAATGTGTTTCAGTGAATTGTGTTTTCAGTGAATTGAGCTTTCAGTGAATTGTGCACAGTCAAATGTGTTTCAGTGAAATGTGCTTTCAGTGAATAGTCCTAGACCCATATACATATATATATATATATATATATATATATATATATATATATATATATATATACATATACATACATCTGCATATATAAATATATTTTCCTTACTACTGAATGACTGTGCTGCATGATACGCTTGAGAAAACATCACACTTATGCACAGTTCAAATGGCTTAGGGATAAATCGCTATGGTGTGCAGAATCCTGGGTTTGAGACTTGCAAGGGTTGACTATTTTGTTGCTGGGCAAAACAAGGACTATTGGGTAAAGAGTGAATAAGGCACTTTTAAGCAGTTGTAAGTGGGTTTGCATGGGTTTGCATGACAGTAAGCAGTGCTAACCTCCGGTTAAATAAGCTTACAGGCAGTTAGCCTGAACGTGCTTAGTCTGTGTAGGCACTGCTTAGCAACACGCAAACAGATTTAAACCCACTTACTACTGCTTAAAAGTGCTTACTCCCACTTACCCCTGCACTAATTTATTTAAAAGAAAAGAAAAAAGGGGTGATAGGACAGTGGCGAAAAAGGGGGCACCCAGAGGGAAAGCCAATAGGGAAAGTAACTAGGGATGTGCGGGAAGGGTGTAGGGAAGGTCCATAGCTGTCCATTTCTTCTACAGCAACAGCTGTGCATATATACTGAATTTGGAGGTGTATTCGGACACTCAAACCCCTGAGAGAGGGGTGAGGACAACAATAATGTTTTGTGAAGCCAATTAGTCCAGATTCAAATGTCCAGTGTACACGTGTGCAAAATGGACAGCTATGTATGGAGCTAATTTTTTTTTTTTTGGAACAGATTGCTCTTTTGTTTTAAGGTGAGAGTGGGATGTTGGGGAATGATAGCTATATTTGGGGAGGTGGGTTGGGTAGAAAAGCAGACAAGATAGACAAGACAGCATACAGGGTCGGTATATGACACATGTGTGGGGTAAGCACCTTGGATGGGGAGGGATGTTTGGAATTCGGAAGCCCATGAGTTATCAAATGGAAACACTGGGACTGAGATCCCCACCCATGGGCGGTCGCCACTGCACCTTCATGGCCCCAAAGGTGGCTGTGCTGGTGGCTGAGCAGGAGGGGCAGGCTGACCCTCTAAATGCACCACATGGCCCTCAAGCTGGTGTAGCAGATCTCCAAACTCCCTTCGGAGCTCACTATGCACCAATCCCTAGACCTGACTTCAGGTGACAGGATGCTGTCCATGCCCGCTCCCAGAGGGGACCAGCCCCATCCCCTGAGGCGGTTCCACCTGAAGGTGGTACAGGACCAGCGGATAAGGAGGTCCCGGGGTAGGTCCCAGATGTGCTGGGGCCCGGTGTCATGGCCAGATGAGGTGGGAGAGGTGGGCCCACTGGGAACGGCCTTCCCAAACGTGGCATGGTGTTGCATTTTTCAAACATATATGTGAGTTAGTAATAGTCAACACAATCCATGATTAGTTATAACAGCATGCATAAATATTCCCATTAACCCAAAACACCAGATCTGGAACAGTTGCATAGCAAACAGAACACATGCGTATATGGAACCACAGTGGCCATTACAATGGCATACAGGTTGCATTGATAGTAAAAGGCCACCAATGATAGTATTTCAACATGGAACATTAATAGAAACACATTTAAATATTTATTGAACAATAGGACATATGTCCCACCAGTAGGTTTGGTGTAAACATACCCGTTGATTTGTGTGTTTAGATTATTGTTGCAGACATGGTGGGAGGGAGACAGAGATGTCACTTAACAACTTATATAACCTTGTAATACTCACAACTTTAATGATCATTGCTCCAATCATTACTGTACAGGTATTATTGCAATACCCTATGGTCTTGGTTTGGGCAGTGATATGTTTGTACACTGTGTATGCTTCAACTGTCTTATAACTAAATTCTACATCTCTTACCTGATAGACCTGTGGAGGGAATGTTTGTTAACACTACCTGACTGTTTCTACACATATTCCCAGATTCTGAGTTACTGTTATGCACATACCTCTCAATCTCTTAATGCACACACTCTGGACAAAGCTTGACAACATGGGGGTACACATAGGGATATATTTTGAATATTGCCCTCATAAACTTGGAGAGTTACTAGAGTGACAGGATTTGTTTTAATATACATTTTCTAAAGGTTTTGAGGTCTGAAAATCAAATGTATATCATTATTTAGTGACTACAATTGTGAGATCATCCCGCTGATTTGCCAGGAGGGACAGAGGAACAGGCAGAAAATATGAGCCAATTATCTGGACACTCTGAAAGAAATGTGTACAGTTGAGAGGTATGATTAGGCATACAGCTTACTACCACTCCCAGGATTCAAACCATGACTGTGTCTGCTAAAAATACAACCATTTAATTTTCATCAGAGTGTGCTATTTGGACATTGCTGTCTATTCCTTTGGTGTTTTCTGAGTCTCTCTTGGTTGTATAATCTGACATTGTAATTACAACAGTCTTATACAGACATTCCTATACATATTTTTATGTAGCACAGTGTGAGAAACAGTGGTTGACACAACAGTACTATTCTGATATCAGATGTTACTGAATGCTACATGTCAGGCCATACAATACCAGAGTAAACACTACCAGTCCAGGATTTAAATCTTTATTGGCAGGCAGTTACAATTTTCTTATCTGACAGACCTGTGGGGGGAATGTTTGTTAACATTACCTGACTGTTTCTACACATATTCCCAGATTCCTAGTTAATATTATGCACATACTTTTCAATCTCTTAATGCACACAATCTGGACAAAGCTTGACAACATGGGGGTACAAATTGGGACACATTTTGAATATTGCTCTCATAAACTTGGAGAGTTGCTAGAGTCGCAGTATTTTTTAATATACATTTTCTGAAGGTTTTGTGGTCTGAAAATCAAATGTATGTCATTATTTAGTGACTACAATTCTGAGATCATCCCACTGATTTGCCAGGGGGACAGAGGAACAGGCAGAAAATGTGAGTCAATTATCTGGACATTCTGAAATAAATCTGTACAGCTGAGAGGTGTATTATGCATACAGCTTACTACCACCCCCAGGATTTGAACCATAGCTGTGTCTGCTAAAAATGCAAAAACTTGTTTCATCAGAGTGTGCTATTTGAATACTGCTGTCTGCTTTTTCGGTGTTTTCTGTCTACATCTCTCTTGATTGTACAATCTGATCTTATACTTACAACAGTCCTATACAGACATTCCTAGACTTTTTTATGTAGCACAGTGTGGGTAACAGTGGTTAACGCAACATTACTATTCAGAGAATGAAACAATAAATGCCATACAATACCAGAGTAAACACAACCAGTCCAGGATTTAGAGATTTATTACCAGGCAGTTACAGTTTTATTTAAATATGATCTATATGGGACTATTACTGTCATTATTATCTGGTTTATTCAGTACAACCCATATACAGTTTTTATACTTCCAGGTGACTTTCTACTACTTTATATTTATTTGGTATGACTACTACAAGCAGGATTGTTAATCACCAGCCTCATGATGCAGCCTTTGCAACCTACTAGCATAGATTCCTGATTCATAGCCTGCTTAGCTGCAGCTGTAAGGGAAATAGAGAAATATTTAGGCAAACCTATCCATCATATACACAGACTGGACATTAGCAAACAGTTATTGGTATGAGTACTTAAACACTGCTGGGACATCACCCCCTCTGCCTTGCTTCTTGGACCCACTCATCCAGGAGCTCCCTCCTTCTCTTCTTTAAGTTGGCATAGTGGTGCTGGACCTGCTCACTAGTCCGAGAGATACTAGTGGCACTGGTGAGATCATGGGTGAGACTGTTCCAGGCTTCCGCTTTATATTGGGAGCCTTAATACTGGCCCTGCAGCAGTCTCTCACCATGGTTTTGTACCAGGAGTCCTACCATGATCTAGGTATGCCCCAGCGCCACAAATGGTAGTGCATGCCCTCACCAACTCCTGCCATACTGCCTACAGTGGGAGGCTGCAACCAGTTATGAGCTGTATTTCCACCTGTGGGGTTTAAATAAGGTCGATTTCCTGCCCTTTGCCATAGGTTCATAGGTTGGTATTAGACTATCGGCCCTAGGGCCTATACAAGCCTAGCCAAACAATTCCCCAGATATTTCTTCCCACAATATTTACTTCCCTGGACCCCTGTCTAGCAGGGCAACTGACATGATCCACAGAGTGAATTACCTATCTCCCATCCAATTGTCAAGGTTCCTTTTAAAGAGGGCCAAGGAGGCGCTCTGCTTGACATGTATAGGCAGTCTATTGCAAAGTATGGGGAGTCTCTGGGTCAGGAACCTATCCCTTCAACATATTTTGTTCATTGTGATAACAAGGTTTTGATCCCTGGAGCATGTGGCTCAGAAAATTTGGGATTTCTTTAAGTGGAGCATGTCCAACAGCTCAGGGTTTGACATGGCCTTGTATGTTAAGCAGAGATTGCCTCTGAGTAGACAATATGCCACAGAGTATAGCTGGAGTTTTTTTAGACAGTCAGAATTGGGCATCTGCTTTAGGCCTATGATTCTTTTAGTGAGGTATTTCTGCAGCCTTTCCAGCTGTTGCAGATTTCATGTGAGGTACATACCAAACAGGGCATTGTACTCTATAATGTGTCTAATGAGGGATGAGTACAGTGGACAATGACCTCCTTTTTTCTGGATGAAAAGCCCTTAGTAATGAGGTGTGCCACATAGGATTTCCTGACTGTTGTGGTGATCTGGTTATCGAAGATGAGACCACTGTCTACCTGTGTCCCTAAGTCTCTTATCACACTTTCAGTGTTTAGTGTACTGCCACCTATGTGGTAATTCATTGGTACATGGTTTTTCCCAAAGGGGATAACTATACATTTCTTGGCATTAAGCTTGAGCCCATGGCTCTGGCACCAAGCATCTGTTTCTGTAAGGCCCTTTTGTAAAATATCCACATAATTTGGGGATTTAATAATGGCTCCCAGTGTGCAGTCATCTGAGAAATTTGTTAGCCAGCGTCCCTTAGTGTTGGCCTGTACTTCAGAGAAGTAAATGCCAAACAAGAGCAGTCCCAGGACTGAACCCTGAGGTACTCCACTTGTCACTTGTTTGGAGATGGATTTGGAGTCGGCTACTTTTACAGTCTGGGTTCTGTCAGTAAGCCAGTTGGCAATCCATCAAGTGACATAGGGCTTTATGCACAGCTTAGTAAGTTTATCTATGATTCCAGAGTGGGGGATGGTGTTGAAGGCCTTGGCAAGGTCTAGATAGGCTGTGTGGACCTCCTTACCCTCATCCACAGCCCTGGAGATTGATTCAAAGACGTCAATCAGGTTCAGGAGACAAGATCAGCCCTTCACGAACCCAAACTGGGTGGGGTCCAGTGTTTGAAGGTTGCCAATGTCTTTGTTTATAAGTTCCATGTTAATGCATTCCATGCCCTTGCAGATCAGGCTCATCAGACTGATGGGATGGTAGTTCCCGGGATCCAAGATGGATCTCCCCTTGTGGACTGGGATAACTGTAGCTGTGTGCCACTCAGTGGGCATGAAGCCTGAGGTGAGGCTATGCTCAAACATGACACTTAGGTGAGGTGCCAGTTCATTTTGTAGTTCATGTAGTACACAGCCCAGGATGTCATCTGGTCCCATGGATGCTGTATTCTTAGCTTTGGAGTGTGCGGTTTCTACCTGTGTGGCTGTGATTACTGGAATTTGGCAATCTTTTGGTATTGCGATGAGCCCTTTAAGGGATGAGAGGGGGTGAAGTTGGCACTAAATCAGTCTGCCAGGATATTGACAATATCCTTGGGATCAGTATGTTTAATGCCATTCTGTTGTAGCTCAGAGCAGATCTGAGCATTGCCATTTAGATTCTTGACATAACTATAGAATGCCTTGTGGTTGTCTGGAATCTTGGCAATTTTATTTTCGTAATTAGCTTTGGAGGATTTTATGAGGGATCTCAGCTTCTTACTGAGGCTGGTAAGGGAGTTTTTTTCATCCTGGTATTTTCCTCTTTTCTGCAACAGTTTCTTCTGAGGACCACCAGATTGGCTTCCTTTTTTTGAAGGAAAGCATCTTGGTTCTATTTGGGACAGCACGATTCATGCACGAGTGGATGTGCTTGTACAGTGCCTTAGTGCAGGATTCAGCAGTCGAGCTTTCAGCTCCCATCTGCATTGGTGCCATGAAGTTTGTCTCTTCTGACTAAGTAGCATGAAGTTGGCTTTGGAGAAGTTTTTTACAGAGGTTTCCTTACTGGGGGGTGGGGGTGGGATGTGGATGTCAAGGGTGATTTGCTTATGGTCAGACCTGACCAATGAGGGGGTGACCACAGGTGTGGAGCATCTATCTCCCATGTTGGTAATGACCAGGTCTAGGATATTGGAACCCCTGGTGGGACAATGGATTAGTTGATCCAGGGCATTGGAATTTATGAATTCCAAGAACCATGTGGAAAAGGTGCTGGCATCCGAGTAGTTTTCCCAGTTCATGGCAGGGTAGTTGAAATCAGCCAGTATTAGGGTGTTTGGTTGTATCTTAATATTTTCCAGTATGTTTAGAAAGGTGTAGTGAGAATCTTGGAGCATGGTGGGGGATCTGTAGCAAGCTACAATTTGGATTGCAGTCTTACCTAGTGTTAGTTGCACCTGGAAATTTTCAGATGCATTGTGTTGGGCTACTAACCTGGAGGTGTGAATATCCTTGGTGAATATGGACACTCCTCCACCTTTAGCATTTCAGTCTTGGTTTGGTGGCCAAAAAGTGTGGTAAGAGTTGTAGCCTGGTATTGCAGGGGTGTTCTCTGGAGTCTTGAACCAGGTCTCAGTTACTGCACAGATATCGATGTTCTCCATTTTTAGGAGTGCCTCGAGAGAGTGCATTTTGAGGTTTAGACTTGTAGCCTTGAATAGCATTACCTTCAGATTTTGCATGCTTGAATCTGTTACGGTGGTGGTTTTGACTTTTGAACCTTGCCTAAAAAAGGCAATATAGAGGTGGCAAGAGCTTTAGCCAGTAACCCTGGATCCCAGGGTTGACAGGTGCAGATCTTCTCTGGCAAAGCATCGTGGTTTGTCTATCATGTTGTCTCAGGCAGAAAGATACTGGATCCCCTTTGAATGACACCAGAAGCTTAGCCAATTGTTGAAGTCAATCATTTTGTCCTTATACATTGGTATCATTCTGGGTGAAGGCAGGATGCTACTCAGGGCTATGGTCATACCTGCCTGGGCAACATGATCCAAGAGCTCTTCCATGTCTCTTTTCATGTAGTCCAGGGAAGTACGTCTCAAGTCATTCACTCCAACAAGGACAATGACAGAGTCGTATTTGTACTTGTTGTGGAGTGACTTGAATACATGTGTTATGTTGCAGATCCTGGCACCCAACAGGCAGCTGACTGTAATTTTTTTCCTTGCTCAGCCTGGTGAGTGGGACATCAGTTTGCCTGACTATAGAGTCACCTATGACTAAAGTGTTGGGTACATTGTCTTGCCTTAGGGGCTGTTGTTGGGTGGCACACTGGTGTTGTGAGCTATGTTTCACTTTGGTTGTGACTGGTGTTTGCGTTTCAGCTTTGGAGGTCCTTGTTGCTTAAGGCAGGTTAATGTTAAGGGCCTCCACATATGTGGGTTTAGTGTTGCTATGTGTGGGTGTTGATGGTGTGGATTTTAAAGGGCTATGTGTTGCTTGAGGTGCAGTGTAGGTGTTAACCTTCTCCTCTTGACTGCCTAGCACAATCACGGCTGGAGAGAGCTTTGCTTCCAGTTTGGCTATGTAAGTGCATCTCTCACAGGTTGTAGTGTTGGGTAGTAGGAGGACAGGGTTGTCTATGTACATGAGGCAGTTTCTGCATTGCCCCAGTATGCCCAGATTCACAAGGTAGACAGTAGAAATCACCGGAAGCTGACCCTTGGACATGCCTGTTTAGGTGTTTTTTTTGTAAAACTACAAGAGCTGTTTTCCCTTACCTTTGCAAGGTACTTTGCAATTAGAGGCTGTTTAGTGCCTATGATTAATTTCTCCTTATTAACAAGGAGAGTTGAGTGCTTGTATCAGTTTAAGGCTTCCTAGTGCTTTCCAGCAGGTTCTAGAGCAAGTGCTAGTCACAGGGGTTCAGATTTTAGTGCTGCTACTGAGAAACCAGCTAGTTCTAAGGGAAAATTTGAAGAGCAGACTTTCTGCCACCTGGAATATTTTAACCATAGCCCCGCTGTGCTGCATGATGCGAACGTTGTGCAAATATATGCATTTTTAAGCCAGAAAGTTGAAAGAGAAAGAAATCAGCCCAAAATGGCTAATAAAATTACAGTTTCAGAGCTGGAAACCACTCCTCTATTTTTAGATAGGCAGTACAACGTTCACCACTCCCACTGGTAATCAGTAGGACGTCCCTCTACCACAGCAATGTCTGGATAGCTCTGAACACAGAAAATAATGCCCTGAAACCAGCAAAACCTGGGATCTGGACTATACTAGCTAGGAAAGGTGGGAAACGAGCAAACAAGATAGTATTTTTGGGGGTTTGTTTTTTTTTTGGTTAAAACAGGCTAAACGATGCAATAATACAGTAAAAATATACAGAAAAGGCTAACACACTTGAGTGTGTAGCCCTAAACAGTAAATGCAATAAAAACTCTACAAAATTAGCAATTTAAAACTTTTTGAATGAAGCAAGGCGAGTACAGAACTGAAAAACGATTTAAGAGGCAGTAATACAGTAAAATAAGTAGCTAGTCTACATATACAGAAAAGTCTATATATACAGAAAAGCAGCTAAAACACACTAAAACAATTCAGATGCACTGCAACCTAGAGCACTTGAGTTGTAGCAATATTAAGGCAAATACAGTTTTAATAAATGCACTAAAGTATGCTCTATTTTTCAAAATGTTTGAGAAGCACAGTCAGAACACAAGGAGATTCAGGCATTTTTTTTTTGGACGGTCCATGATTGGATGGTTTTGAATATGCTGAGCTAAGCTAAGCTATGGGAAAACCTGCTTAGCTAAGGTTGGCAGTGCTTAAAGGTGCAGGTTCAGCACTGCTTACCAATGGGCAAATGTACTTAGCTGGGCTACTCATTGACCCCGGGAACTATCACCCTATAAGCCTGACTAGCTTGGTCTGCAAAGCTGTGGAGTGCATCATCATTAACAGAGACATTGGGAACCTCCAAACACTGGACCCTACCCAGTTTGGCTTTGTTAAGGCAGATCATGCTCCTAAACCTGTTGGATTTCTTTGAGACAGTTACCAAGGCCATAGACAAGGGAAAGGTGGTCCACACAGCCTACCCAGACCTCGAAAAGGTCATCTTTGATACCATTCCCCACTCAGGTATTATAGACAAGCTCACCAGCCTGAACATGAACCCCTACATCACGAGATGGGTTGCCAACTGGCTCATGGATAGAATCCACATGGTAAGAGTTGAGGGAGCTAGGTCTGACCCTAAACCAGTTACAAGTGGTGTTCCCCAGGGCTCACTCCTAGGACCCCTCCTGTTTGGCATATACTTCTCAGAGGTACAGGCAAGCACAGGAGGACTATGGCTGACCACGTTCGCAGACAACTGCAAACTAGGGGCTACAATTGACTTGCCGGCTGACACAGACATCCTCCAAAAGGGTCCCGCTGAGACAGATACCTGGTGTCAAAACCATGGCCTCAAGCTAAATGCCAAAAAGTGCATAGTCATCCACTTTGGAAAAAACAAAGCACCCACAAACTATCACATAGGTGGTAGCCCCTAAATGCGGAAGATGTAATAAGGGATCTGGTGACCCAAGTAGATAGTAACCTCTCCTTTGATAATGACATTGCCAAAGTGGTTAGAAATTCCTTCTATGTGGCCCAACTAAACACAAAAGGGTTTGCATCCAGATCGAAAGAGGTCATTGGGCCCCTGTACGCATCACTCATCAGACCCATCATAGAGTACAATGCCCCATTTGGGATGTACCTTAAAAGACACCTGCAACAACTGGAAAGACCACAGAAGTATCTCACCAATAGGATCACTGGCCTCAAGTAGATGCCCTATGCAGTTCGACTGAAGAAACTCCAGCTGTACTCGGTTGCATACTGCCTACTCAGAGGTGATCTCTGCCTGACATACAAGGTCATGTCCAACCCAGAATTGATGGACATGCTCCACCTAAAGAAAACCATATCCCCTTGAGCCACATGCTCCAGGGATCTAAACCTCACCACAACAATAAATAGGATGTGCTGGAGGGATAGATTCCTGTCGACTTACCATGCTCTGGAACAAGATTCCAATCTACATTAGACAGAGCTCCTCGCTAACCCTCTTCAAGAGGAACCTTGACGAGTGGATGGGAAACAAAGTTTACCCCAGGGATCACTTCAATGGCTCTGCTGGACAGAGGCACAGGGAACTAATCTAAGGGGGTGGCGAAAGCCAACACATTCTGGTTAGGCTTATAAATGCCTTTGGGCAGATAGCCTAGTACCTACCTATGAACCTATGAACCTATGAACCTATGATTAGCAGTCATATTTACACAATGCTTACACCTGGTAAGCAAAGCTGTGCAATGCTTAGCATTGCTTATTTTTCATTTTATAGACTCCCTGCTGTATGGCATTGCTTCATCATTGATTACATATTATAAATTTGTTTACTGTACCTGACATCCCCCAATGTGCTTTCATTACATTTATTCACAAATGACTATACTGTATGGGGCACTTGTGTTTATATGGGGGTTTCACAACTTTATTAAGCTGACACCCCACATCTGGACCTAATACAGTACTCTGCTTAACAAATATATGTTATTTAGTAGCTAATTATAAAAATAAATGTTTCATGTAATGCTTTCACATGTAAAATGCAATTTGGTTATAGTGGGGATCAAATCAGGAATGGCTCTAACTGCTACACTATTGAAATACTGTTTATGCTGGATGTCTCTTGCTATTTAACTTCTTGTGCTGTTTAAGTTGGACTAAGCACAGCTAAGCAGCGGGCACACCCATGCAGCCATGCTTAAATTTTATCGAATTTATAAAAAAAATTATTTTTCATGTTATTTTATTTGTACTCTTCAGAATATCCCTGATAATGCTGAACCTGTTATTCTATCAACTTTCTACTTTGTGGGATGATTGTCCCTTTTGGCTTTGTCCACATTCCTTACTCTAATGGGTTGGGAGGTGTGCGCTATGTGCTTATACTACGTGTTATTTTGACAAAATTTGTCTTTGTAGGAAAGATTGTCCCTTATGGCTTTGCCTGGATTTGTTATCCTGATGGGTTGGGAGTGTTGCGAGCATTCTTGCTCATTTTAAATTGCAAAAAGGCAGTTCTGGAGTGCAGGGGGCATGTATATTGTGAGAGCTCTCCTCTCATACACAGCCCCTGTGCTCATATATGGAACCATGTCCATTTTAGAGCACGGCAGCACGCCTTCATACATATGCATGGCGCACTGCCGTGCTGAAAAAAAATGGTCCCTGCAGTGCAGAAATAACTTATTCCTGCACGGCTGCATGCTGAATTCCAGGGCATGTGTTTCTCTTAATTCAGCAAACAGTTAAAACTATAATAAGAGCTTGCTGATATTTATGTAGAAAATGGGATGTTTCACCTCACAGATAGGCTCAGAGATATGTAATTAACTGCTTTAAATTAAAACACTAGCCAGTGCTGGGCTTGTGCTTGTGATATGAAATAATACAAATGGAGTAAAGACGAAAGTGCAATTATCTTTAACTAAAAATATGGGCAATAGTACAACATAAACATGGAGAAGCCATAAAAGGGCCAGAAAAAACATCAGAAGTCTGAAATTAATACTGTAAACTGCACTGCCAACAAAGTATGCTGTGCAGTCTGTTAACTATATTGCTATTATGAAACATTGTTTAGTTAAAGAACATGCAAAGCCAAGAAAATAATAACATTTGTAGAACAAATCTATACTTGTCAGTTAACAAAGGAAAAAAAAGGCATGTTGGCATTGTATCTTATAATATCGTAGGTAAGCACAGAGTTTTTAAATGTAATTGCATATCCTGAAGTACTGGATGGCTTTATCAAGTCAACAAATCAGGGTTAGATGCACAGATCTGCATTTTTAGCTGCACACTTTATTTGCATCCCTGTATACAATGTGAAATGCAGCACTGTATTTTACACTGTACAGATATTTTAACATTTTAATACTTATTTATTACATCCTTATCTATACTACCACCCAGTTGTTTTCCAATAATAAGGAAAATATATATATGCACAGGTGACTATGCAGACAAAATGCAAGTATACGTCAAAAGTAGTCTAAGCTAGGATGTCTGCAAGGCCAAGCCAGATGCAGAAAACTGAAATACACAGAAACAAAATCATCAGATATAAAGGGCAGTAGTAAATCAGAGTCTAGACCATTTACATTTATTAATAGTCAGACTTATGTGATGATGGCAGAGGGCAAAAATAACAGTCCAAACAAAATGTGGTTAACAAACTAAAACTGTCTTTTGGCTTTTCCGTATTAGGGGTCACCACAGCAGAACTCCAGTCCGCTAATGATTGACAGTGAATTTTTACGGTGTCAAGTTGCCAGCCCAGCACCCAACCTTCGAGGAAGGAACACCCACACACACCTACCTGCATGTTTTTTAAATTCACTTGACCACAGGGAAGACATGCAGACTCCACAAAGAAGGCACTCCAGCTAAGAATCAAAGTGGTAAACCTCTTACTGTGAGGAGACAATGCTAACTGCTGCACCACTGCAGTAGTACAAAATGTGGTTAACAAACTGCAGAGTAAAATTCAGAGAAGTGGACAGCTGTATGCCCATCTTTAACAAAATGCTAGATGAATGCTAAAGAAAGCATCTAAGGTGCCTTGGAAACTGTACATAATACTTCTGAGCTTAGCAGTATTGTCTTACAACAGTTGTCGTCTTTCGACTTTTCCCGGTTAGGGGTCGCCACAGTGGAGTGGAACTCCGGTCCGCTAATGATTGGCAGTAGATTTTCACGAATGTCGAGGTGCCAGCTCGACGTCCAAACTTCAACAAAGGCACACCCATTTACACATGTCTTTCAAACGCCCATCCAACCACAGGGAGGACATGCAGACTCCACACAGAAGGCACTCCCCACACTCCAGCTAATAATCGAACAGGAGAATCTCTTGCTGTGAGGCAACAACGCTACCGCTGCACCACTGCGGAAGAGTAGTGTTCTCAATAAGGCAGCAATAGAGTAGTAGGATGAATGAAAACATTTATTGCTACATTATTGACAACCTCTTCTTCTCCCTTTCAAACACCTACAACATTGGTTTAATATATCATAATTTCAGCAATACATACAACATTGTTGTAATATATCCTTATTGCAGGAACAGAACATACAGTAAATTTATTAATATCTGTATTCATATCACTATTTCCAAAAATCCATATGAAATATTTCAGATCGTCAGCTTTCACTGTTTTAATGTTTAGAATTTCATTTACCCATCCCTGTAACTCTCATTCATTCCATTGCCAAACTTCATTCAGCTTGCATCACATCCAAAATTAAGCCAGCCTCATTTATAACCTCACCCTGCCATTGCTAGTTCCCCCTTGAGCTCCATTGATAACTTGGCTCTATTTCCAGGTCACTAACAAGCAAATCCCATGCACTGCCCACCTGTTCACTGGGAGGTCACATACTTAGTTAACCTGCAGAATTCTTGGCCTTGTGACTAACTCACCTGACTTAATCCTCAAAGTTTGATGTTAGCAGAAGGGTAGAAATTCTCTGACGCATCCAACCACAGGATGAGATAGATTGCTAAATTCAAGATGCTTTTAAAGCCTGTTGAGCAGAAGTTTTATGTAATTACTCTATTTTCCTATAACCTTTGATATAATGACACTATGATTTCCTCTATGTCACTCATCTTCTGCTACCTCCACCTTGTAGAAGTAGTAAAGGATTTTGTCATGGCTCCCAAACTGTGTTGTTATTATCCTTTCCCTTTCTTTTGCTTGCTTCTTGGCAATCATTTACCTTTCTTTCTCTAGCCATTCCTTTGCTTAAGACCTTTCCATACTATGACTATCTTTCCTACCTGTCCCTGGAAAATGAAAAAAGAGTAAGTGCTGTTAACAATGGAACCTTAAGTCACATGTTTTTTCTTTGTTAACAACATCTTCCTCATTCTCCTGTCCCCTTTCAAATAATTAATCTCTCATTTTATTTGAACATACCTATATTCTCAGAAGCACAAGCTGGGCTTAGTAAAATTATTATTATTATTATTATTATTATTATTATTATTATTATTATTATTATTATCATTTCTTTCTTAATTTTATTGCTTTCATTGCTACTTAAATTAAAATTATTGTTATCAAAATCTATTTTAAACAAACTAAAATATCTTTCATTATTTTGATATCTGAATTTTTATTTTATTTAACAATATCAATATCTCCAATTTCATCTCCAAGCTATTTTCAGCTTGTATTTCCACCACCATTAGGTCCCAGGAATTTCTGCTATACTCCCAATATTATGGCCATGACTCATTTTATAGACAAGTTCTAGGCCTGACCCCATGCTGCTGTCCTTAGCTCCCACTTGTCTCATAGTTTATAGTTTAGCATTATAATAACAGGATAATGGTCCAAGGTCATTAACAGCCAGGTATGCCACCAGCTAACCTGTGATTGTGTCTGTGGATATAATATTTGCTGTTAAACTTTGCAGGGTTTTTAGAGAATCTTATACACTTGCTAGACTTTGTCCCAGATTTGTAAACATTATAGATTGTGATCTGATTATTGTTTGAGTAATCTAAAGCCAGATAAACAATGGTCCCACCTATTCCAATGATCTCAGGAATGGGAGTGCTTTATCATATGGAAAAGAATATGTCTAACAGAATTATTGATGGTACTGATTACTATACACAAACTTGTCATGATAACTGTCATAAACACAGTGTAAATCAAGTTTACTAATACTGAACTCTCTAATCCATAAACTCTATGTGTGAAGTATTAACAGAGCACTGCAGGCCAAGGTATATTCTTGTAAAATATGTTGTTGCTTCAATAATAGTCTAACCATGAAGACACAGAAAGGAACCAATGTCTCTTTCTTCCTCAAAAGAATATACCTGTATGAAGCACACATAAGACTTTCTTATGGAAAAGCTACATTCTTAACAAAAGTGTGATTTACATTAATGATTGTCCTTAGATCTCTGTAAGACTTAACTATTTTATCTTTTTTCATTTCTACAAAAAAAGTGGGATTGAGAAGGTCTTTTTTGGAGGTGTTTTTCTCTCTGTGCCTGTTGACCATCAGCTCTCTCCTATTCATCTTGTGGCCATTCTTTCCCCTGAAGCAGAGGAGGTTTGTGGCATGGAGATGAGAGCCAACCAGAAGTGTTACTTTTCAGGCAGCCATGGATGTATTTTGGCCCTCACTCACATCTGACATTTAAAGCAATGAAAGCATTTATATGCAAGTTTCTAACCCTTCTCCTGATAGCTGATTGGAAAGCATGAGTCATTCTGTGGCATATTATTGTCACCCTGTGCATGTAAATGATCCAGTTCACACACTGATGGTAACTGTAACTCGCCCTGATTAATGCTGCAATGTTGCAACCTGCAAGCTTCCACTTTCATGTGATAAAACTTCCAACTAGACCACCATTCCACCCGGGTTAGGTAAGCTCATGTTAGCTTCTTACTCTTAACCCCCAATCCTGTCTGACTTCAACAGTGCCTCAGCCAGTATCCAAATGCAGGTCATCTGTGTCATAGTCATTGTGTATCCCTCTCTGGCGCAAAGCCAAGCTTAGCTTTTGGGCGCAAAGCACAGTCCTACTAGTATTCTATCTTTGACCACAAAACTAATATTTTTGCACTCTAGGAGAATTCATTAAGGTGATTTCTAAATCTTTTAATGTCTTCCTTTTCTGAGTGATTATATCCAACTTGCAATTAGCAGTGAATTTACTTTGCCATCAGTTAAGCAATAAACACATAAATAAATAAAAAGTAAATGACAAAAGAGCTGCATTTTTTAATAATCACTGGCAGTTTGGAACATTTACTTTCAGGAGATTACACAGGATGCACTATAGTGCAGTATAAATAAACTATTACCAATAAAATAATTAATCCACTGAAGAAGCCAATAAAATGTGGAAGGAATGCAGCAATAAAAAATAAGAATGGGAAGGAACACATAAAAAAATCCAGTTATATATTCACAGTAAACTCTTCCAATTTAATTCAAAATGCTGTCATTTAGGAGCCAAAGCCTGAAACTTTTAAAATAAGAGTCTCCTCTTTATATTCCACAAACCTCTTTGTAAGTACTTTATTTTGTATATCAGCAAGCTGCAAATGCTCTTAAGAGTGAACACAGACAAAGCAATCATTTCATATTGAGCTGTAGAATGGTCAACAATGCACCATCACCCCCCCACTAAATATATCTGCTAACTCTGAGATTGCACAAGAGTGGGGTATAGGTACATTTTTTTACCTCGCTGTGTCATGATCCAGTGCAATAAGATGCAAGAAGAAACTGAATGTAACAGAACATTTGCTCACATGAGCATTCATTTTTTTTACAGTAATAAAAAAGGTTCCCTCATTTCGACTATAAGCGTGTGTGTGTGTGTGTGTGTGTGTGTGTGTGTGTGTGTGTGTGTGTGTGTATACATGTCAGTGTGTGTATAAACATATATACACACACACACACACACACACACACATGTATATAGTTTTACAATGTCCTGGAGCAACAGTGGAAATATATCATAGACCCTGTCCCAAAAAATATTTACATATGTCAAAAGGACTTCAACTGGTATTCTTAATCTTAGATTTAACTTACTTACAAATGTTCTGGCCAGAGTGGAAGTTTCCTTGATTTTGTAATAGTTTGTGTCATACCAACTGAAGGTATTCTGAAATAGCAATGAAATAAATAACCACAAAAAAAGTCTTATCTCTGTGAAAACAATATAGGTGCTACAGCAAAATGGTCTTAACATTAATATCCTCCATGTGTATATTTCAGGCTTTCTTTGCAGCCAGAGAAATCTTATCAGTTGGACTGGTCTTTTCCAAAGCATAATAGTTGTCAACAAGCTTGGCACAAGTGTCAGTATCAGCCTTCTTATCCAAACTCCAGTTAAAAAAGTGTTTCCCCGGGATTCATGAAGCTCGACGCAAGGCCGGCGTAAGGCTTGCGCCGGCGGTGCATTGCATAGCCGGCGCAGTAGCGCCATATGCATATTAATGAGAGTGCACCGTAACCACAGGCATGTGCGTAGTGTACGTGAGCGAGCCCAAGTAGGATGCGTCAGTAGGCGTGTTTAAGCAGGCAGGCGAAGAGCAACCTAACGTGCTGTCTGCCATAGTCCGCCCAGAATAGAAATGGCTGCAGCCATGGCCCGTGCAGAATGAAATGTCCGCAGAGTATGCAACAAAGTACCCGTCCCAACTAAACAGAGAAGCAAATAAAACCCACGCAGCCCGAAATGTACCTGTCCAAGGAACAAAGGATACGTGTAATACCGTGTCCGTACAGCAATGTACTTTGAGTGTGCATAGTCAGAGAAGGTGTACAGCAGCATGTCAGCACGCCGCACCGACATAGGAGTAGCGACTAAGGTCACCAACCGTCCCACTTTGCGAGGGGCAGTCCCTGTATTGGCATACGTGTTCCGAAATAAAGCATTAAAAACGGGAAGTGTGCGAAGAGTGTAGGTCATAATGATTTCCCGTATTTAATGTAATTGTAGCCTGAATCGGTTATTTCCGTAACTGAAATACCTAAATGTCCCAATAAACAGAATAAGCTACCAAACTGCCACAACAATAAGCTCATACTTAGGCAAATAAGTGAAGTTCTATGCTATATAGTGACCGTGTACGTGTCGGGCTGTGAAGTCAGATGTGACTCCCTGCACATACAGGTGGTCAATGTAGAAGTCCCACAGAACCACGATAGCAATGTGTGTGTTGAATGAAAGGCGACCGACAAACCCTGTCCCCTGATCCCTGGTAGTCACCCCTGTGTTGTGTGGACAGCCACCTATACGCTGTACAGGGGTGACCTACTACCCCTCGACAGGTATGACTTTGCATTATGTACCAGTTAGCTGTGGGACATGTCCCTGACAGCAGATATGCATATCCGGGAGGCCCCTTGAAGGATATCTGTGTCAGATGTCCGTCCCAGTATGGCATCTGTTCTGCAAGCATCTACAAACAATGTTACCCATAACACCGCTGTGTGTGCCTGTACCGTGGAAATGTAGATGTATGACAGGGTGCACCCACGGAATGGCACCATGGGACACCACCTGTGACAGGCAGTTGGTCTGACATGCAGCCAGCAACTATGACCATGTGGGTTGTGTCACATAGACAGTTTACAACACATTCTGTGATGTACATGTTCACATCCCAGCCAATGGTTTCATTAACGCTACCTGAGGGGGTAATGTTATGAAGCCCTTTGCCAGGACGGGACGTAATAACACCCCAGTGGGCTGGGGCCGTAAAAAGTAACCCGTTTGGCATGGCCCCCAAAAAAAAACCTTGGGGCAAAACCCCCATGAGGTGAAGCTATAAAGAAATAGGCCCCCGGGGCCTTAAACCCCGTGGGGTTCCCTTTTAATCCCAAAATGGGATAAGGGGGGGGAAAAAAAATACCCAACGTATGCAAGTTTCTAACCCTTCTCCTGATAGCTGATTGGAAAGCATGAGTCATTCTGTGGCATATTATTGTCACCCTGTGCATGTAAATGATCCAGTTCACACACTGATGGTAACTGTAACTCGCCCTGATTAATGCTGCAATGTTGCAACCTGCAAGCTTCCACTTTCATGTGATAAAACTTCCAACTAGACCACCATTCCACCCGGGTTAGGTAAGCTCATGTTAGCTTCTTACTCTTAACCCCCAATCCTGTCTGACTTCAACAGTGCCTCAGCCAGTATCCAAATGCAGGTCATCTGTGTCATAGTCATTGTGTATCCCTCTCTGGCGCAAAGCCAAGCTTAGCTTTTTAAAGCAAAGCACAGTCCTACTAGTATTCTATCTTTGACCACAAAACTAATATTTTTGCACTCTAGGAGAATTCATTAAGGTGATTTCTAAATCTTTTAATGTCTTCCTTTTCTGAGTGATTATATCCAACTTGCAATTAGCAGTGAATTTACTTTGCCATCAGTTAAGCAATAAACACATAAATAAATAAAAAGTAAATGACAAAAGAGCTGCATTTTTTAATAATCACTGGCAGTTTGGAACATTTACTTTCAGGAGATTACACAGGATGCACTATAGTGCAGTATAAATAAACTATTACCAATAAAATAATTAATCCACTGAAGAAGCCAATAAAATGTGGAAGGAATGCAGCAATAAAAAATAAGAATGGGAAGGAACACATAAAAAAATCCAGTTATATATTCACAGTAAACTCTTCCAATTTAATTCAAAATGCTGTCATTTAGGAGCCAAAGCCTGAAACTTTTAAAATAAGAGTCTCCTCTTTATATTCCACAAACCTCTTTGTAAGTACTTTATTTTGTATATCAGCAAGCTGCAAATGCTCTTAAGAGTGAACACAGACAAAGCAATCATTTCATATTGAGCTGTAGAATGGTCAACAATGCACCATCACCCCCCCACTAAATATATCTGCTAACTCTGAGATTAAAATAAGAGTGGGGTATAGGTACATTTTACCTCGCTGTGTCATGATCCAGTGCAATAAGATGCAAGAAGAAACTGAATGTAACAGAACATTTGCTCACATGAGCATTCATTTTTTTTACAGTAATAAAAAAGGTTCCCCATTTCGACTATAGCGTGTGTGTGTAGGTGTGTGTGTGTGTGTGTGTGTGTATATGTGTGTATAAACATATATACACAGTGTGTGTACACACACACACACACACACACACACACACACACATGTATATAGTTTTACAATGTCCTGGAGCAACAGTGGAAATATATCATAGACCCTGTCCCAAAAAATATTTACATATGTCAAAAGGACTTCAACTGGTATTCTTAATCTTAGATTTAACTTACTTACAAATGTTCTGGCCAGAGTGGAAGTTTCCTTGATTTTGTAATAGTTTGTGTCATACCAACTGAAGGTATTCTGAAATAGCAATGAAATAAATAACCACAAAAAAAGTCTTATCTCTGTGAAAACAATATAGGTGCTACAGCAAAATGGTCTTAACATTAATATCCTCCATGTGTATATTTCAGGCTTTCTTTGCAGCCAGAGAAATCTTATCAGTTGGACTGGTCTTTTCCAAAGCATAATAGTTGTCAACAAGCTTGGCACAAGTGTCAGTATCAGCCTTCTTATCCAAACTCCAGTTAAAAAAGTGTTTCCCGGATTCATGAAGCTCGGCGCAAGGCCGGGCGAAGGCTTGCGCCGGGCGGTGCATTGTATAGTCACAGTAGCCATATGCATATTAATGAGAGTGCACCGTAACCACAGGCATGTGCGAGTGTCGTGAGCGAGCCCAAGTAGGATGCGTCAGTAGGCGTGTTTAAGCAGGCAGGCGAAGAGCAACCTAACGTGCTGTCTGCCATAGTCCGCCCAGAATAGAAATGGCTGCAGCCATGGCCCGCAGAATGAAATGTCCGCAGAGTATGCAACAAAGTACCCGTCCCAACTAAACAGAGAAGCAAATAAAACCCACGCAGCCCGAAATGTACCTGTCCAAGGAACAAAGGATACGCGGTAATACCGTGTCCGTACAGCAATGTACTTTGAGTGTGCATAGTCAGAGAAGGTGTACAGCAGCATGTCAGCACGCCGACCGACATAGGAGTAGCGACTAAGGTCACCAACCGTCCCACTTTGCGAGGGGCAGTCCTGTATTGGCATACGTGTTCGAAATAAAGCATTAAAACGGAAGTGTGCGAAGAGTGTAGGTCATAATGATTTCCGTATTTAATGTAATTGTAGCCTGAATCGGTTATTTCCGTAACTGAAATACCTAAATGTCCCAAGAAACAGAATAAGCTACCAAACTGCCACAACAATAAGCTCATACTTAGGCAAATAAGTGAAGTTCTATGCTATATAGTGACCGTGTGTACATGTCGGGCTGTGAAGTCAGATGTGACTCCCTGCACATACAGGTGGTCAATGTAGAAGTCCCACAGAACCACGATAGCAATGTGTGTGTTGAATGAAAGGCGACCGACAAACCCTGTCCCCTGATCCCTGGTAGTCACCCCTGTGTTGTGTGGACAGCCACCTATACGCTGTACAGGGGTGACCTACTACCCCTCGACAGGTATGACTTTGCATTATGTACCAGTTAGCTGTGGGACATGTCCCTGACAGCAGATATGCATAATATCTGTGTCAGATGTCCGTCCCAGTATGGCATCTGTTCTGCAAGCATCTACAAACAATGTTACCCATAACACCGCTGTGTGTGTCTGTACTGGGGAAATGTTGATGTATGGCAGGGTGCACCCACGGAATGGCACCATGGGACACCACCTGTGACAGGCAGTTGGTCTGACATGCAGCCAGCAACTATGACCATGTGGGTTGTGTCACATAGACAGTTTACAACACATTCTGTGATGTACATGTTCACATCCCAGCCAATGGTTTCATTAACGCTACCTGAGGGGGTAATGTTATGAAGCCCTTTGCCAGGACGAGGTAGGCTGTATGGACTGCAACACCCCAGCAATGGGCTGGGTGACCGTCCGAAATGTCAACCATGTCTTAAAGGCATGAACGCCCTGAACAAGACAAACCGTGGGATGCAGTATGTATGTCCCCTATGCAGTCATGTACGAACCGCAGTATGATCCCACCCCATGTCTATGCAGATAGGTCTCCTCAGGGTACTGGGACAGTAATAACCAGCCTCAGTGGAGGCATTGGCCCCAGGATGTAGGAATACAGTTGTCATGCGATACAACCTGGGCACCCTACCTGAGGTGAGGCTATAAAGAAATAGCTGTCCTAACTGTGGGTCCTAATCCCAAATGAGATAGTGGAGTACACAGCGGCTCACCATCTGGTCTCATGGATGCTATTCACACTACCCTGAGAGAGCATGTCCCACCTGTGTGTCACAGAACATTTGGTGACCACAAACCGCTGGTACAGACATCTCCACATGTGTGGTGGAGGGTGTGGAGATGTCCTCACTGGACCTGTCAGCCTGTATGTCGGCAATGTGTGTATGTTGAGTAAACCCCACCTCTATGTGAACCCAGTCAGAGCATATGTGGTAGTGACCTCACAGGTGTCGAGCATAGCAACTGAAGGTGGTATGATTGTCAGCCAGGTCCATGTAGGTATATCTGTGGAATGTGCCCTGGACAATCCCATGACATTGTGTAACTCTACACATATGATGACCAAGGGTGTCACACTCACAAGGTGTCTGCTCCACCCTGTAGTAGCCACCTCCTCGTGTTGTACATCATGTGTATGGCTGGGGTACACCACACTGACGCTTGGCATTGGTACAATGAACCACAGTTGGGTAAGTGAATGCCTGGTACATGCAGTCCTGTAGGTACTGGTAGATGGCAAATGTGATTGATGCAGTGGCTGCAGTACTGTCGACCACTGGCTCAGGGTCATAAAGGAGACCACAGTAGTGTGCAGAATTGTGTAGTCCGCCTCTGAGCAAGCAATGTGTATGTTCACTGGCAACACACACAGCAACGGATGCCAAAGGCAGATGCCAATGTCCAAATAACATAGATCAACGTCAGCATGGCAATATGTCTTATCATACATGTATTGACACGTGTCTGCTAATTACAATTGCAAATGGCTGGTAAGACCGGCCTAAAGTTCACATGATATACACAGCCTGGAGGTGTTGTTCCGATAATGAAGTGGCAGTACTTTCCAATCGTGACCTCTGTGTATGAAAGTGTTTGTTAACCTGCAACAGTGGATGTACACAATTGGGTTCTGGCATCGGAAAACATAGTCCCTGTAGCACTACACAGTATGGGTAGTCAAGCAGACATCTGCAATTGTTGAACACACAGCATCAGTGAAACCCACTGTTCACAAGGACACAGTCCGACAAGCTGTACACATTACATATGCACAGTGGTGTCCATGACTGGACTCAAAAATTACAAACGACAAGTATGACGCCATCAATGATCGCCACGGAACTCATTGTCGCTACGGTATACATATGCACATAGCGTGTTTAATGTTGATGATAGCTGTCCATGAAATGCAACACACATGCACAGAAATACCCAGGGACCGGGTCCATAGAAGGGCGTCCACATCACAGTCCCGCACACCTGAAGGATGTGTAATGGGTACTGTCGATTGTCGCACTCAAGGAATCTGGGTATGTAGACTCTGGGCCCGGTGTTGTTTCAAGCCAATCCTTTGTCCCTCCCGTGTGAGGGATGTGTGTGGCACCTGCCTTCCTCTCCGCTAATAATGCAAACCATCCACCGGAGAATGCTAAATGTAGTTGTGAGATGTGTACAGCCCTATAGTAGTGTCCAGTAGTAAATTGTCATGGATGGACAACCGTATGCCGAAGACGCACCCACAACTGCAAACCTGGTAAATTACACAACCGCGGCAAGGCATAACGCAGGAAATACACATAGGGACTACAGTTGACATCCCACATACAAAGCTGGACCGCTGTGCCAACACTTGCGACACAGCACTACATCTGCCAGCAACACAATGGGGACCACCGCACCATACCGTGGAACAGATTGCCTACCTGTGGAACACAAACCGATGGCACGCCAACAACGCCAACTGGGATATGTAACCTATGGCGCCCCCACCTATGGAGAAATCATGCTACATTGAAGACATAGGGATCGACATATTCCGTGGTGTTCTGTTGTAAATACAGTGACGGACATGTCATATTGGGATGTCTGATGTACATGAAGCAGTAGCTAACCAGCATCTTTGGATGTATGACAATTGTTCACAGTACGAAATCACCTGGTTACGAGCACCATGTAGAATGGGTAGTCAAGCAGACATCCACGATTGGGGAACATACAGCAGCAGTCAAACACACTGGCCACACGGACACAGTCTGCCAAGCTCTACACTTAACATATGCACATTGGTGTCCATTGTAGGACTCAAAAATTACCCGTGCAGACTACGTGGCACATGATCGTTAGTCGTGACCACGCCACAGCTACACATGCACCGCAAGCGTGTTCAATGTTGATGATAGCTGTCCATGTAATCCAGCACATATGCACAGAAATCCCCAGGGTACGGGTCCATAGAACTGCGTCCACATCATAGTCCCGCACGCATGAAGGATGTTGAATGGGTACTGTCGAATGTTGCAGTCAAGGATTCTGGGTATGTAGACTGGGCTCGGTGTTGCCGCAGCCAATCCGTTGTCCCGCCTGGGAGGATGTGTGTAGCACCTGCCATACTATCCGCTAATGATGCAAACCATCCACTGGAGAATGGTAAATGCAGGTGTGAAATGTGTACAACCCATACTAGTGTCCAGTAGGCAATTCTCATGGATGGACAACCGTACGGCCAAGATGGCACCCACAACTGCAAACACGGGGAAATCACACAGCCGGTAAGGCATAACACAGGAAATACACATAGGGACTACAGTTGACATTCCATATACAATGTTGGACCGCCGCCAACACCGGCGTACACAGCACTCAATCTGCCAGCAACAGAATGAGGAGCACCCGCTACCATACAGCGGAACAGATGTGTGACCTGTGGAACACATACTAATGGCACACACAACGTCAACTGGGATATGTAAACAATGGTGTTCCCACCTATGAAGAAAACATGTTTCAATGAACACATAGGGATCTACATGTTCCGGTGGTGTTATGTTGACAATACAGTGACGGATATGTCCTATTGGGATGTCTGAGGTTTATATGTAGCAGTTGCTAACCAGCATGTTAGGATGTATGACATTTGTTCACAGTACGAAATCACCTGGTTACGTAGCACCATGTAGAATGGGTAGTCAAACAGACATCCGCGATTGGGGAACATACAGCAGCAGTGAAAAGCACTGGCCAGGTGGACACAGTCCAGCAACATCTAATTTGACATATGCACATTGGTGTCCATTGAAGGACCCAAACATTTCATTCATTGACTGCGCCAGCTTCCGGCATCACCTCCTTGAAATGATTGTCGTCACCACGTCACAGCAACACATATGCACCGCAAGCGTGTTCAATGTTGATGATAGCTGTCCATGAAATGCCGCAGATATGCACAGAAATACCCAGGGTACTGAGTCCATAGAAGTGTGGCCACATCATAGTCCCGCACATGAAGGATGTGTGATGGGTATTGTGGACTGTTGCACTCAAGGGATCCTGGGTATGTAGAAACAGGGCCCGGTGTCGTTTGGCAGGTAATCCTTTGTCCCGCCCCGTGGGAGGGATGTGGCCGTAGCACCTGCCTCACTCCCCACTAATAATGCAAAGCATCCACCAGAGAATGCTAAATGCAGGTGTGGAATGTGTACAGCCCCATACCAGTGTCCATTAGGCAATTCACATGGATGGATACGCGCATCACCAAGATGGCACCCATAACTGCAAACCCGTGGAATTACACTGCAGCAAGGCATTACACAGGTAATACACATAGAGTACACTTGACATTCCCATAGAAAAGACACAGAGAAACAGATGAGAAAGTCCAAAGCATAAATGAGGTACTGTAGAAACGGTCAGTGACCACTCAGAGGCCACCAGGAAGTAAAGTCAGTCACCATAGTATATTGAGCGCATATATCTTTCTTATTTTATAATGAGGAAACTTGTTACTTCACTGTTTCTATACCTCCCTGCAATGTTCTAATAATGTATTTTCCTGAATAAATTCATTTGAGTCTGAAATGTACTAGAAGATAGTGGAGCTTTACTCCTCGGGCCTCTGCTGAAAATGGACTTGTTATCCAGCCAGACTAACCCGTCAACAAATGTAAAATAAAATAAAATACATTAAAATATTTGTCTGCTTCATAAGCAGACATCTTCAGAATACATACAATGCAGTCCAACCTACTACATTTAAAACCCTTAATCGGTCAGTAAATTACATGCGCTAAGTATTACTTAAATGCCTTAAAGGCAAACAAGCTAAGAAACCTTTCTTGGGTTACAGATTCCACACAGTGAGTGAATCTGACATTGCTTCAAAATGTATATACTTCATGGAAAAATATGAATATATCTACATATATGACGGAAGACCCAACATGCTGTCTTACAAATGTCTGAGTGTATAAGCTACATATATATGTTCTAGGGATTGTGCCAATATCCTACAAGAACTAGAGACACCTAGTAATATCAATGACGCATAATATATAGAGATTAACCCTATGTCTATGACTACTGTACAATATAGCAATGAAATGTAAAGATTCACAATGTGGTAAAGTAAATATTCCTTTAGAAGGTTTGGGGGGGGGGGCAAGGTATCATAGACACGGACAAACCGTGCCCATGTGACTCATCTAACAGTCGTACACGGTCAGGGCAGTTCCGTACACTGGGCGGACAAGCCCAAACCCAAAGCACCACAGGAACACCCTGACAACCGAAGGCCGGTATGCGTGAGATATAAGCCCTGTGATCTGAACATCCCTGCGGTCACGACATATGCATCCTGGGCCATGAGCGGAGGGAATAAGGAATGTTTAACATGTAGTACCGCACCTTTCCCAGCAGGAGGATGGATGCCTGTGACGCGTGCGTGAGTGGGGGTGGTGGTGTTGGGGGGATATGTAAATGTAGCTAAGTACCATGGGTATGCATATTAATGAGATCGAACAGCTAACGTGTAGAGGTCACAGTAACCGCAAACGTGAATGCAGTCCCGTTTGAATTACGACTATAGAACATATAGATGTGAATGTGTACGTAATGCATCCATGCTGCAAAGGCCGTTACATGTATAAAGGTGTAAGTGCGTTCTGCACACGTCCGTCAACCGGATCAGAGATATGTTACCGAATAGTCAAAACTAACACAGACCCAGTAAACATTTCTAAACAGAATACGGATATGCATGTGCGCCTGTGCATAGCCTACAATTAGGAAATGCAAGTGTGCGTGTGTGATCCACTCAAGCAGGAAGGTTAAGGGTGTGTCCTCCACGTTAACCAGACATGTCTCACAAATGTTAGCCTCTGAACGTATGGAATCGGGCAATGTCATGTAAAGTACCATTAGAAATAGTGAGAAGCACACGCTATGTGATGAGACAAACATAGACTGTGGACAGTATAACGTATGTGTTAGTAGTATGGATTGATGACGGTTATGCATCAGTAACCCGACCCACTTGTCAGAAGGTGCCCCGTCGCATTTAATTGCATTCAGTTGGCTCACACCTGTTGACCGGGCTAGGCCAGCTGGATGTATGTCCAGTGTCAGCAGAGGCCCGTGGAGAAATGCTCCACACACAATAATAGCACAACATACCAAAGTACTCATATATGTAACCAAAGAAGAACAACAACAGAAAGTGTCCTGAAAGGACTGGTTACACAGATCCCAGATGACAGACCGATATATGGCCAGTGGAAGCACTTCACAACTATGGGATCAGGTCCCTAAAGTAGCAAGAAGGTCACACACCACACGCCAGCGAATTGCCAGATAGACACTGGTTAATGTAACACACAGCAAGATTAAGGGCCAACTAGCCGTACACCATGCCAGAACCGTACAGTGGAAAGGTATGGCATGGTAATTGATATGTGTACACAGGTAATCCACAGACAGTAACAAAGAAAGGTATGAAACGAGGGGTTCACATGTATATATTCACACACAGCAGTCCGACGGCCTACATATGACGATGGACATAGATTTGTCACTGGAAAACAAGATGTAAACGACTACAGTTCATTCCATGTCACATTGATATAGTTAGAATACAGTCATATTCATATGTAACATTCTGACTCATTTACAGTAATATTTATACAAACTATGATTAAATTGTAATCATTGATTCCACGCTTTGGAATCGGAATGCAACAATCATACACATTGATATACAAATTCATGAGCAGAACACTACATTCTAAGGTGATTCATAGCGATTATCAACTATGTTTCAATAGACTGATTGTATTGACCAATCTTGTAGTTATATCAACACATCGTTGGTGTATTATTGTTTCCATTAAGTAATGTATGCAACACTGATCAGTATATGTCACGTTATCATCAAGACCTGGAGCACTGTCTACTTAACTATGAGCAGGTTTATTGATTAATTGACTTCGAACTGACTCTGAAGGAAGTGTATAAGGGACTATCCAATGTATTTTGTGACTCGACGATGCCTCATGTCAGTGGGTGAAAGAGCTCTGTATCATTTGACTGTGGAGTGTATCTTTAGTGTCATTGTCTGTTTTGGCCTGATATATATGCAATAATGTCTGTTATGAAGATGACCAGGACCAAGGTTTGCTGTATTTCCGCCACCGGCTCGTGGACATAGACAGGCCAAGTAATACATAATATGGGTAGTCAAACAGACATCCACGAGTGGGGAACATACAGCAGCAGTCACAACCACTGGCCAGATGGTGACAGTCCAACACGTTCTACACTTTACATATGCACATCGGTGTCCATTGTAGGACTCCAAAAATTGATCGATTCGCACCATCGACCAGCTGCGATCGACGCAAAAGAAGTGACAGCCGTGACTGCACAGCTAGACATATGCACCACCAGCGTGTTTAAGGTTGGGGACAACTGTCCATGAAATGCAGGACATATGAACAGAAATCCCCAGATTGTCGCGTGTCCATAGAAGTGCGCCCACATCCCAGTCCCGCACACATGACGGATGTGTAATGGGTACCGTGGAGGTTGCAGCCATGGGATCCTGGTATGCAAATATGGGCTCGGTGTTGTTTGGCAGATAATCCGTTGTCACGCCCGTGGGAGGATGCGGGTATAGCACGTGCCTTTACCCCACTAATGATGCAAAGCATCCACCGGATAATGGTAAAAGCAGGTGTGAGTGTTGTACAGCCCTATATCAGTGTCCAGTAGGCAATTCCATGGATGGACAAGTGTACGACCGAGATGCCACCTAAAACTGAAACCCTGATGGAATCACACAGCTGCAGTAAGCAAAAACACAGGAAATACAGATAGGGACAACAGTAGACACTCCCATACAAAGACAGACTGCCGTATAATACGGTGGTACATCGCACTGGGTCTGCCATTGACAACATGACGATCACTCGCTTCCATACTGCGGAACAAATGGGCGACCTGTGGAACATATACTAATGGCACACAAACAACTTCAACTAGGAAGGTCATAGGATGTTTCAACAGTGGCGTGCCCGCATATAACTAACATCCTTAAATGAATAAATAGGGTATACATGTTCCGGCTGTGTTTTAGTGACAATACAGTGGCGATACGTCCTACTGGGCCTTTTGAGGATTACCTAAAGCAGTTGCCAACCTGCAGCATGACAGCATTACCATTTGGGTTAATCGTAGTAGGACACGGGTTTCGTAGCACAACATAATATGTGTAGTCAAACACACATCCGCGATTGGGGAACATACAGCAGCGGTCACAACCACTGGCCAGATGGACACAGTCCAACATGTTCTACATTTCACATATGCACATTTGTGTCCATTGTAGGACCCAAAAATATATCCTTCTGCGAGGAGACCCAGATGAACTACAGCCGTGACTACGCACAGCAGCAGAAATGCACCGCCAGCGTGTTCAAGGTTGATGACACCTGTCCATGAAATGAGGGACATATGCACAGACATCCACAGATTGTCGAGTCCACACATGTCCACATCCCATTCCGCACATGGAGGATTTGCAATGGCTACTGTCGAGGGTTGCAGCCATGGCATCTTGGGTATGCAGAAATGGGTGTCGGAGATGATTGGCAGAGGATCCATTGTCCCGCCCCGTGGGAGGGATGTGGGTACAGAACATGGCTTACCCCCCACCAATAATGGCAATCATCCACCGGAGAATGCAACATGCAGGTGTGAAATGGGTACAGCCATACACCAGTGTCCAGTAGGCATTTCCCAAGGCTGGACAAACGTACGGACAAGATGGCACCCACAATAGCAAACCTGGTGAAATAACACAGCTGTAGCAAGGCATAACACAGGAAATACAGCTGGAAACAACAGTAGACACACTCCATAGACATCCATCCAGCCGTGCGATCCCGCGCATACAGCAACCAAGCTGCTAGCAAGTGTATGGGGATCACCCGCTTCCACCAGCGGAACATCTGGCGGCCTGTGGAACACATATTAATGGCACTCCAACAACGTCAACTAGGAAGGTCATAGCATGCTTAAAGTATGGCGTTCCCACTCATAATGAACATCCTGTCATGAATAAATAGGTTCTACATGTACCGGCTGTGTTATTATGGCAATACAGTGGCGGATAGTTCACAATGGGACCTCTGAGGATTACTTAAAGCAGTTGCCAACCTGCAGGACTACAGTAACACCATATGGGTTAATTGTGGAAGGACACGGGTTCCGTAGCACTACATAACATGGGTAGGCAAACAGACATCCGCGACTGGGGAACATACAGCGGCAGTCAAAACCACTGGCGAATGGACACGGTCCAACATGTTCTACACTTTACATATGCACATCGGTGTCCATAGTAGGACCCACATATTTGTCCATAGGTGTTGGCGACAGGCTGCTATCGCGAACCAGAAGAAGTGACAGCCGTGACTACGGCACAGGTAGATATGGGCACCACAAGCGTGTACAAGGGTGATGACAAGTGTCCATGACATGCAGGACATATGAATAGGACTCCCCAGCTCGTCGTGTCAATAGACGCGTTCACATCCCATTCCGCACACATGAAGGATGTGCAATGGGTACTGTCGAGTGTTGCAGACATGGGATCGTGGGTATGCAAAATGGGTCTCCGGTGTGGATTGGCAGATGATTCGTTGTCCTGCCCGTGAGGGACGTGGGCATGGCATATACTCGCACTAATAATGGCAATCATCCCGGAAAATGCAGAATGCAGCTGTGTAATGTGTACAGCCCTATACTAGTGTCCAGTAGGCAGTTCCCATAGATGGACGAAGTAACGGCCAAGATGGCACCCATAGCTGCAAACCTGGGGGAATCCCACAGCTGTTACAAGGCATAACCCAGGAAATACAGATGGGACTACAGTAGACACTCCCCATACAAAGCCAGACCGCTGGGCAGATACCGGAGTATACGGCACTTAATCCGCCAGCACATTAATGGGGATCGACGCTTCCATACAGCAGAACAGCTGGGTGACCTGTAGAACCATCACAATGGCACAATATCAATGTCAGCTCGGTAAGACATACGATGGTCGTAACCATGGTGTTCCCACCAATGAAAGACATCCTTCAGTGGATTAATAGGATTGATGTCAATTGACCATGGAAAACACCTGCTCAACAATAAAGACCCGCTGGCACCCTATGGCCACAAACCATGTCACACATAGGTAGATGGAACAGTCAACGTAAACATTTCATGCACGGCAGGTCACACATGGTATCCAAAGGTTCTTCATAGACATGTATGCGCTATCACCCGTAGGCCCGTGAGACATACATAACATGGGAGCATCCAGGCTTTAAGTATCCACCATTACACTTCCATTTGTCACTTTCTATGCGAACAATGAACATGTAGCCACAGCATAGAAAGCACAGACGCACTGCTAACGACACACACGTATGTCAACAATTCAGAAGGCATCCTATGAACACACGTATTACATGATATTGTACTATGCCGACCCCTCAACAATCAGAGACCTAACAATGTATATGGAAGATATGCATAGCATATCACTGTAATACAATGGTACAGAACTGACAGAGTAGACAAATGTATGTTAACCCTACATCTGCATCTACACTACATTCACACGGTGTTTGCTCCACCTGCTTCACAAAGGATGCCTCAACAGTTATCCATCGGTCAGCCCTGGTGTGTGGCCAAACCTCCACCTACTAATCTATCTACATACGCATTCTTCAGCATAGCTGTGGAGGTCCCTCCTGTGGTGTAATACCCTAGACGTCGTAAAACACCGACTGTAGACGTGTGCCTTGTGATGTGCCCATAGCCGTCAGAGGCATACGCCTGCGGCTGCCCAGGCCGCTGCCCTAGTAGGACACCTGTCTAGTAGGCGTGTCACGAGGTATATCAAGATGGGTGCACCATGTGTTGTGCTGGCGCAGCCACGTAGCCCCACAGCCTAGGGCACCGCCGATCTAAGGCCGCTGCCGCCGCAGGGGTAGTACAGTCTGCAGGTATGTGCAGACGCACATGTGACAGCGGGCCACAAGGATACCCATAGTGGCGACAGCTGCACACATGGCTATAGTGGGACACACACGCCATGCATACAGCACACATAGACATACACACACCATAAATAGGCAAGTACACACAAGGTGTATGTCATGTATGGGTAAAGTGTAAGGACAGCAAGGATAGCTGTCTGCCATGTAATCCAGCGATGTCTATGAGGTGTTCTGGAATACGGACAGTGCATGGACAATGTGTGGATATGCAAAGTACCACAGTTATATGTGTCAGCCATGCAAATATGCGATACATGGGGAAGACGGCTGTCCATGGGAGAGCAGCGGTACGGCCACAACATAGGTACATAGATATACAAAGAAAGAGGTACACACGAGCACATCCGGCAGGCCCGTGAGTGTAATGTACACAGCAGCAACCCACAACACCATAGTAGGGTACACGTGGAGAACACGCTACGGAGGTCGCCGACCAGAAGAAGCACACAAGCAGTACACAATCTGCGTCCCACCATCCACAAACACAATGATGGCGCCAGGATATGGGTGTTCCGCGTAAACCTCAAAGCCATACCGTATGAACCCATGCAGCTGGGAGCATGGACACACACACATGTGGCACGCATGGTGATTGACCACACCCCCACATACCCAACCGCACAAACGTACAACACAGGTATGGTATGCGCTACGTGGACCACCGAGCACACCACCAGCAGAGGCACATGTACAGGTGGGTGACAACAACCGTACAGGAATGGCCGCTGGTAGGCAAGGTATGTGTTGCGAAGCGTCTAAAAGCATGTACATCCGCAGAGGCAGCTGCAAAAACACACACACACAAACACACGCAAGGGCCGGGAGTCGAACCTACGCCTATCTACATGAACTCACTACAGTATGAAGCATTTACAGAACGCGCTACGAAGTTTACTGAGCACAGCGCTGTCAGAGGCATACTTCTAGGCTGGTGACATCACCCGCAAAACAATAGCTGGCAATAGGCAAGGTATGTGTTGCAAAGCGTATAATAGTATGTGTATCCGCAGAGGCAGCTGGAAACACACACACACACACACACATGGAAGGGCGAGTCAGACCTACGCCTATCTACATGAACTCACTACAGTATGAAGCATTTACAGAACGCGCTACCAAGTTTACTGAGCACAGCGCTGTCAGAGGCATACTTCTAGGCTGGTGACATCACCCGCAAAACAATAGCTGGCAATAGGCAAGGTATGTGTTGCGGTTGTATAATAGTATGTGTATCCGCAGAGGCAGCTGGAAACACACACACACACACACACACATGGAAGGGCCGAGTCGAACCTACGCTATCTACATGAACTCACTACAGTATGAAGCATTTACAGAACGCTACCGAGTTTACTGAGCACAGCGCTGTCAGAGGCATACTTCTAGGCTGGTGACATCACCCGCAAAACAATAGCTGGCAATAGGCAAGGTATGTGTTGGCGTATAATAGTATGTGTATCCGCAGAGGCAGCTGGAAACACACACACACACACACACATGGAAGGGCCGGAGTCGAACCTACTATCTACATGAACTCACTACAGTATGAAGCATTTACAGAACGCGCTACCGAGTTTACTGAGCACAGCGCTGTCAGAGGCATACTTCTAGGCTGGTGACATCACCCGCCAAACAATAGCTCGCAATAGGCAAGGTATGTGTTGCGGGCGTAATAGTATGTGTATCCGCAGAGGCAGCTGGAAACACACACACACACACACACACACACACACGGAAGGGCCGGGAGTCGAACCTACGCCTATCTACATGAACTCACTACAGTATGAAGCATTTACAGAACGCGCTACCGAGTTTGCTAAACAGAGCGCTGTCACAGGCATACTTGTAGGCTGCTGACATCACCCGCAAGACAATAGTTGGCAATAGCCAAGGCATGTGTTGCGGAGCGTCTAAAAGCATATTCAGTCGCAGACGCAGCTGGAAACACACACACACACAGAGACACACACACACACACACGGAAGGGCCGGGAGTCGAACCTACGCCTATCTACATGAACTCACTACAGTATGAAGCATTTACAGAACGCGCTACCGAGTTTGCTAAACAGAACGCTGTCACAGGCATACTTGTAGGCTGCTGACGTCAGCCGCAAGACAATAGGTGGCAATAGCCAAGGCATGTGTTGCGGAGCGTCTAAAAGCATATTCAGTCGCAGATGGAAACACACACACACACAGAGACACACACACACACACGGAAGGGCCGGAGTCGAACCCACGCCTATCTACATGAACTCACTACAGTATGAAGCATTTACAGAACGCTGCCATCGAAGTTTGCTAAACAGAGCGCTGTCACAGGCATACTTGTAGGCTGCTGACATCACCCGAAGACAATAGTTGGCAATAGCCAAGGCATGTGCGGAGCCGCCTAAAAGCATATCCAGTCGCAGACGCAGCTGGAAACACACACACACAGAGACACACACACACACACACACACACACACACACACACACACGGAAGGGACGGGGGACGAACCTACGCCTATCTACATGAACACACTACAGTATGAAGCATTTACAGAACGCGCTACCGAGTTTGCTAAACAGAGCGCTGTCACAGGCATACTTGTAGGCTGCTGACATCACCCGCAAGACAATAGTTGGCAATAGCCAAGGCATGTGTTGTGGAGCGTCTAAAAGCATATTCAGTCGCAGACGCAGCTGGAAACACAAACACACACACAGACACACACACACACACACACACACACACACACGGAAAGGACGGGGACGAACCTCGCTATCTACATGAACACACTACAGTATGAAGCATTTACAGAACGCCTACCGAGTTTACTGAGCAGAGCGCTGTCAGGAGGCATACCCCACGTGAGTGGTATCATTTGCAAAGGCAATGCGCCACCGGGTGTTCGGACAGAGTGCGCAGTCACGCAGTCTGTTACCATCCCAAGGTCGCCGTACACTAACACGTTAGTGCTGCAGTCCAGAATAACAAGTAACTACTGATCAGTACATCACTGCATACTGGGCATGCTCAGACACTTAGACTCGGCACAGGGCAGACATGCATACACATGTTGCGACGGCATGGGTGGCGTAATGTGGACCGTCGTGCGTGTCCAGCCACACAACAGAAACCTGGCCATGCCACAGACGTGGCCGTTGCGTGGGGATAGAGGCATGCACCCGTATTACTGCAGACGGCTGCGGTGTGCACTGTGCTGTGTGTCTATCTACACAGCTGCCTACTGGGCATGCTCAGACACTTAGAGTCGGCACAGATCAGACATGCATACACATGGTGCGACGGCATGGGTGGCGGAATGCGACCATCCTGTGTTTCCGCCACACAACAGTAACCCGGTCATGCCACAGACGTTGTTGTTGCTGCGGGGAATATGTAGGTGCAACTAACCATGTGTAGGACTGGCCTACAGTTTGTTGCATGCTACAGACAACCCTCACAAACACAGGATACCTTCACAGATGTCCTGAGGACACTGGTGAGTGGGCATGCTCTCACAACAGCACCGTTTGGGTGACATGAACCACCCATACATAGCCTGGGAACATTACCCATGGCACAACACAGTACGCCAGCAGTCCCAGGTGTTCACACACCTGGCCACTGTCAAACAGCCATGCACCATACATACCAGGGGGGGGGATGTCTGACAGTTCTGCCCATCACGCATGGTGAGGATATGCCCCACACAGGATGTACAGCCCTCAATGGTGATGCAAGACCGTATAGTGGATCCACTGGTCATCCACTCACTGTAACCAACACCAGCATGGGGGACCTCAGTGATGACCTCTCCACAGGAAACCAGACACATCATATGACCGGTGTGGTAGCCTACATGTCCTCCATGCCAATGTTGAACAGAGGCCAGACCGAAAACGCCTACCGAATGCCTTCCACGACCACCCACATGCATGTCTGCGACAGGCAAACATGATGACATCAGGCCCTTGTCCACCACAGGTAGGCACATGGTGTGGTGGACCGCAGCCACTGACTACCTGTACATCAACAGTTGGAGCTACTACATGGCAGGGCAATGACAGTACCAGGGAACCATCACCCATTCATACCGGCGTCACCATACGCCCCACATACCAACATCCAGGTCCGCTCGTGGGAGTGGTACTGCAGAGGGCACATGAGACAACCACAGGGCCTTCCCTAACTGTGGTAAGGACATGGTTGGGGCACACAGACCTGCATGGAAATGGTCCAGAATGGTACAACAGTCACTGCACCCACAGACATTGTCTGCATACCACAGGACATGTTCCATGCATACATCCCCCAACAGGGAACATATCCATCCCACCAGAGTGTATCCTCCCAAACATGTCATATGGCCTGGGTGATCCCATATCTCTATGGCGTTTGACATCAGCAATGGGCACCGATGGTTTCCCTGGCTGTGTGCTACCCATCCTCTTTAAGGCCCTCGGCCCACACATGCGCCACTGTGTCATGTTAGCCTTACTATGGGCTATGTCCCCAATGGATGCCATATGGCATCTGTGGTCCCACTATGCCAGGGTAGTGCTCCTATGGACTGTCAACAGCCACACCCTATACGCTTGACAAGTGTTGTCTGCAAAGCTGTGTGGAGGTCCATACAGGTGGTCATGGTTACAGATAGCGGTGTACAGCCAATACCGGAACTTACCCACAACTACATAGTCAAGGGCGGATCCTGCCTCCCGAACCTGCTCGTCCAGTCTGGAGTGTTCACCAAGGCCATTGATGGGGATGTGTGGGTTTGCACACAGTACCATGACCTGGTGGGAGCGTTCAGAGCACACTACACATGGGACCCATGTAAAGGCTCGCCAGCATACATGTGGGGACATATGTCACCCGATGCTTCTCACACAGGTTGGAGGTCACACCACACAGGGTTGGTGCTGAAGGTGCTTTGTCACACTCATATCTGGACCCAGTGGAGGCCCACAGGGCTCACTCCTGTGCACCCTGCCATATGGCATCTGACCTTCCAATGTGCATGCAATCATAGGGGGATTGTAGCAGACAAGGTATGCAGATGACTACGCACCGGCCGACATACCCAGCACCCCATGTTACACGTACATCCACCTAGGCGTCATAGACATGGCTGACTGGTGCCAGAGCCATGGCCTGCTACCAGATGCCAGAGAAGGTGCAGCCCTACCCGGTGTGAAGAACATGTTCGTCCCAATGTCACATGTAGGTGGTACGCCATTAAAGGTGGTGGACATGTTCAGGGTGATGGCTACCACACCTGTTGGCAACCTCTGTCAACACACACAATGGCAATGTGGGTGTGAAGACATTCCATTGTGGCCTCCTGGTCTGGATGGAATGGCAACCACATCAGGGTGTTCATTGTACCCCTGTACACATCACACAGCAGTGCAATGACTGTGTACAATGGCACATGTGGCCTGTAGCTAACCTGACGCCTGCAGCACTCGGAAGGACCGCAAACGTTCCACAAGACGTGGATGACGGTGCTGGGACATGTGTCACATGGTGCACGGCCAAGGGGACACTGGCTGTGGATCTGCACAGCACAGCTGATCCGTGGTGATCTGTGCCCGACATACACGGCCATGTCCGACCTGGGTGACATGGGCACATTCCACCTCCCAGGCCCCATGCGAACACGGGCACAGAAGCGACTGTCAGACACCTCAACCCAAAGATGAGTGGGACGTGCTGGGGGAACAGGGTAATGGCCAGACACACAGTACGACACGGGGAGGAGTGCCAGGCCATGTGAAGGAAAGGCCCTGACTGCCTTTGTCCAGGACTGCTACTGACGTGTGGATGTGTGACTATGGTTATGCGCCAGTCAACCTCTGTGTGTCACTGCTAGACCAGGGACTGGGGACTGATGGATATGGCATCCCCATCCTGAGGGGTGTTAGATGCCACACACAGTCATGCTAGGTCCACACATGTCGTAGGGCACATATCCTGTTACGTTCATGTGTGCCTATGTACCTATATAGGGGTCCATGCCGGATGTGGGTAACTGTGCTATGCTGATTTTGCCAGACATGCCTGTGGGTACCCCACAACTACACGTGGGGAACTAATTACAGTGCTCCCAGTAGGCACGTGCAGTACACCATCAGTATCAAACGGGTTAACTGCACCGACATGGTGCTACACATGTAACCACCACACATACTGTGTACACATATCAATGAATGCTGCACCTGTCCTGCATGGTATGTCTGCTGCATGATGTCCGTGCACAACACACATCACATACACACCTGTCACCAGCCATACACACACACCACAACATACACAGCACGTACCATGCGGACACAGGTATCACGTACACCTCTCACTATCGTGTCCACCCTGTGCATCATAATATGTTAGCTTAACCGTGCATTGCTGGTGTGGCTCACAGTTATGCGGCAGAGACTTAATCATATGCACAGGGTGATATGTGTGCCACAGGCATGGGCTGTACCAATGGATGACATCATGTGTGTGTGTAAGGGCCAGTGCATTGAGTGGGCATGACAATGTAGAATGCATGTGGGTGTGGTGGAGCCCTACAGTTGTGTCTGCTGTGTGTGGGTGTGTGTGTACACAGTTCAGTCATCTGTGATGCCTACACGGGGTATGCTTGGCAGCCCCTGACTGTACTGTGCAGGTGTTACGGCTCACTGTGTCTGCCGGCGGCGAAGTGACCCGCGCCTGCCTGGGGTCACACGGGCACGACCGGGTGGAGGTACAGACTGTCCACTCTCCGATGTCACATGTCCGCTGGAAACATGCCCACAACGGGGCCGTCCAGGGCCACGTCCACGTGGCCTGCTCTGTCCTGGTGTGGATGGTGTAGTAGCAGCTGCAGTGCTACTGCTACCATCACTGTCTGTGTGGGCATGGGAGGTGGCACGCGCACGCTGACCTGCAGCAGGTGGTGTTGCTGGCGCACGCCCACGTGCCCTATGCCTCACCCCTACCTGGTGTTCCTGCACGGACTGCACACGCTCAAGGATGGCCAAGCCTCGGTCGAGGAGACCAGCCATGTCGCTTCATCTCCTATCCAGAACATCGGCAAGATGCTGTTGTGCATTCGCCAATGCCTGGATGCTGTCATTTAGGGTACGGATTGCGGACCTCTGCAGCCTCGCAACATCCTGGTTCTGCCGTTCGGCACGTGCCTGCGCCGCCATTACAGTCTGGAACATGCGTCTGGTTATACCAGCTGCTGCACCCTGTACGGCAGGTGTATGTCTAGCGGTGCTCCCCCTACGGGCAGCACCTGCCACATGCCTGCGTGGCACTGCACCAGTCCTTACACTGGCAACATCGTGTGTACCCACACCTTCTGCAGCCACCACACATTCCTGCTCGGGGACAACAGACGCTGACTGACCATCATCTATGGGCATCGGTGTCGGGGTATGTCGGCATCTGAACCGTGCAGGGATGAAAGGGACGTATGTGTAATGTTCTCCACTGGCACAGTCTCTGCCTGTGACGACCCTGCCTGTGCCTCATGCACATGGTCATCACCACTAGTATCTGTGGGGACACTAGCATCAGATTGACCGCAGGAGGGGAACGCACCTACAGCACCTGTCAATACAAAGACATACCATCGGTTACAATACAGACACACACACACACACACACACACACACACACACACACACACACACACACACACACACATACACACACACACACACACACACACACACACACACACACACACACACACACACACACACACACACACACACACAGACACACACACACACAGCATGCATGTGATAATGCAGGTGGCATGCAGCATTCACACAACACAGACCAGTGAATGCAGACCAGACATTCATAGTGGCAGTATGTACACTGCCCTGGTGGGGACAGTACAACAGGCAGGTGTCATTTAGTAGGCATGCAGTACACACATTCATGGTAGTTTGCATGCATCAGCGTGATACACCGTGTGGCCGCGGGCAGGTTGAGAGTACACATGGCTGCCAACACTATGTAATGTACACCGCAAACATGTGCGGTATCATGTGGACATGTGAGGATGGTGTCCCACCGCATGCACCACATCACAATGGCTGTCATGGTGCAGTGTTATGTGTACAGTGTACAGATACAATGTATGTGTAACAGTGATGTCTGTGCAGGTACGTTTGCTGTGAGCTGTGTGCGTAGCTGTACGGTGTGTGGTGCGGGCTCTGTGCCACTGCACAGTAGCAGGACACAGCTATGTGTCTGTGCGATCGTGACCTGGACGCATTACATTGCCATGTCTGTAAGTCAGTTCAGCTGCTCAGCAGCACATATATGGTGGACATTGGAGGCACCTGTAGTAGCTGGGGAGAGGGATTTCATGTCACTGGTGTACTACAGCAGATGTCCAGGGGGTCCACTACATTGATGAACCCACTATGTGTGTACAGGGTGCAATGGTGAGTACCCACTGTGGATGTGCTGTGTGGCAACATGCCTGTAGGTATCCACCATGGCCTTGTCTGTCTGACTCATTGACAATTGTGTGTGGTAGACATTGTGCACACGGCCCTGTGGTGGCCCATGTGACATACACCCATACTAGTGTGACGTGTCACATTCTCTCGGATATGCTGACAGTGTGTATGTCTGCTATGTTGTGCATAGGTCATATCATGGTGTGACAATGCTGCAGACAGACATACACGTGCATGGGACATGGCATGCGCCATGTCACAACGTGCACCGATGCAGGGCATGGGTCACATTGGTAACACCTGTGCTCTGGCCAGATCACAGCTCACTCTGTGGTACTGTGTCCATACTGCACTGGCATTCCAATGCATACTACACATGCAGCCATTGTGTAACACCTACACCATTGTATGCATAGCTGAATGCACGTAACACACCAATTGGTTGTGTGGTGTCATACCACTCTACGGTAATGGGTGTATCTACTGTACATGGGTGGTGTGTATGTCGGGTGGTGCGAGCTGTATACCGTGACGGGGCACACACAGGTGAGCATGTCATGCCTAGACACATGGGGAATATCAATACAGCAGAACATGCGTTTGACTGGCAACAGACTTACCTGCAACAGACCCTTGTCCTTGCGACACGCCAGACGTACCTGTAAAGGCATTACACAAAGGTATACACATTAGCCATTACTATCTCCACAGTCAGCACTGTGCATGACACATCATGCATGTGGTTGCATGTGCTATGCACATGTCTGCTAACACAACATAGCATACAATGGTTTGCATCTTGTGTGGCCATATACCTGGCATGTATTGCTATATCATGTGTTGTACTATGACACCCACACCCACGTCGCCTATCATACATACATGCAACACTGACTTACCATGCGGCTCCAGGCTCATAGCTTGGGTGACACCCACCTCCACGATGGACGCAAGTGGTTGTGCATGTTGTTCCGTGGGTGTCCCCAGACTGACCAGGAGCTCCTCCGTAGCTGTGAGTGGGGCTGTGTTGGTGGCCCACCACCTGTCCCACATTGTTGCCTGGCGATTGCAGCGCACGCTGTCTTGCATGCCGGATCAGGTCTGTGCAGTGCCTGCGGATTTGTTGGTATGTGCGGTTGGTTCCGCCCACGCTGTTCACCCTCCTGCACAACTCCTCCCACATCTCCTGCCGTTCTTGTGCCTGCTGTGGGACATGGCTGAACAGGGCATTGTAGTTACTCTGGAGGTATGGTATGATGACCCCTCCTCCTGACGGCTAAATGGTGGTAGCCGAACGTGGCATTATCTGGAAGACATAATGATGGTGGCAGGTCACATTCACACTGCTGTGCTGGCATACTGTTGGAAATACATTGCTATGACATGTACGACATCTGCACAGTGATCTGTGAAGGGCATCGTCGGGGTGACACAGCCGATGTTGTGGCTTCACACCATTGAGCACTGGGTGTCACATCATATCTGTGTGCCACCCCATCACACTGTGCACGCACCATGTAGATGTTAGCCTGCCATGGACATGTGTACCTGGCTGCCCCTATGTCCGTATCAGTTGGCATATGTCCCCATGTGACGTCTGTGCTACTGTTCACCTGTACGCTGTGTATATGTCAGTACACATCACGTCTGTGTCCATTGTGAACGTCAGCAGCAGCACTGTACACATACACATGGACACCTGCACATGCATGTGTTGTGCCATGTACTTCCACACAGCACTGTACCGGTGCTGGACAACTTGCCCCAGCTCACCTGTGTTACGATGTGATAGACATGGAGCAATGTGTAACCATGACACATTAGCAGGAAAGGCCATGCATAGCATGTACACGCGCACATTGTGCAGAGCATCACACAGCACCTGTAACATGACAGGGTGCATCGCCACCACATTACTACTGTGTATGGTTGATAGTGAGAGTGCCTTTTGTCCATTGCACCATGTGGGACTGCGATAGCTCATGCAGCCTTGCTGGTCATCTCTGCATGATATGGCAGGGTATGCATCATACATGGCAATGGGTGTGACCCACCCAGGGGCTGCGGTATTGGCAGGGTGGCTGTCCATTGCTTTGGTCATAGCTGTGTGAATCTGGACATTCAATATGTTTATCACCATGGTGTGGACACTGGCCTCCAGCGGGTATGCTGTACGCTGCTTGTTGAGGGTGTGTGTGGTGCATGCAGGTATCACACATCCATGCGTACACTGTAGCCCTGGCAGGTGCTATGTGCTGGGATGTTGATCGACACAGTGCTGTATGTGTACACACACCACTATCCCATGCACATGGATATCCGCCTGAACTGATGTGGGTGACACATATGTGTGCATACATTGCCGCTGCCACCCACATGTCTGCTGCTGCACTACACACCGCCATCCCTCCCTGTGTGAATGTGGTGTTGGCCTCAGCAGAGGTATCCATGTATGGGGACATGGATGTTCACATAGCAGGCCCACTGATGGTATCGTCGATCTGACCATACACATGTGATGCACCCCTCACACATACAACCCATTCATATTGTTGTTCACAATGGTGACACGGCTATATTGCTATGCCGGAGCCATTCACAGACATACATACACAGAGGCATGCACGCCCATCTGTGTCATTGGCCGGACTATTGGTGTGGTTTGGCACCTAACGTGTTTGACTGCAGGTGGCGCAGACCTACTATGCACATGTCTACATGGTAGGCCTGTTCTACGGTAGGCATCTGTGATGTGCTGTGCACATCTCATACCTGCACATTTGGTTGTTGTCCATCGGTCCACAGGCCAGTGGTGGGACATACAGAGATGTTGCTGAACATATGTACATGCGACACTGTACAACTGTGACGCTAGCCTCTCAGATGCTCATGTGTCATGGACGTGAACACCGTACACACACATGTGGTTGTGGGCCGTCCATACCCATCTCCACCTGTGGGTTGCTATCATCCCACACACTCCTTGTACTGTCTGTTCAGGCTATGCAGCTATGTGGGGCTTGTGTGCATACAATACAATACTATGTGCCTTTGCACCCATCACGGACATTGTCACACAGGTACACCGGCAGCCATACACATCGCAGATTGTTGTCAGCATGTCGCATGTGGTTCACACCTAACACATCTCCTGCGGGACATGGTAATCTGTGTGGGCATGTCCAGTAGTGACATACCACAGCTACCCCTACATGACGGCTATGCAGGACATGTCTGTGTACATCTACTGTGACATATACACCAGCAATGCCCCCCTACCTACATCACATGGTACTACCTGTGGAGTATGTGTGTCTGCATCCATGCTATGGCCATAGATGACATTTGTACATCTATATGTGCAACATACCTCGGTGGGGGTTGTCATGAGCACACGTTCCATGTGTCAATGCATTGTTTGTGTCTGTTGGGCAGTCATTGTTGTGCATGGTTTACATGGCTGACATAGTGTACTGTGTCTGATTCCAGGTACTTCATTGGGCTACCAGCATTGTACATTTCTACAGCACATTCCAGCCATCATGTAGCCAGCTTAGATGACAGTGGGAGGTGTTCCGCCATGTGCACATGTGTCACACAGTACAAGGGTGACTGACACATTGTCGGGACTGGGTTCTGACTGCTGTGGATGTGTGTACCGGTGTTGACAACCATGACTGCACCAGATGGTGTCTCCTGGATGTGTGACATTCACAACAAACACCCACATTCACATAGCAGCACATCGTCCACGACAATTTACATTCCTGCCTGAACACTGTGTACGGTATGTTTGTATGACCACTGCATATATCACTGGTGGCCACCAGCATGGCTGCCTACAGCAGCAGTGTGTATCCTGTGCAAACATGGGTTACACCAGTCACAACACACCTGTGCCAGCTGGCCCTGTAGTGGGTGACAGTGCAGTTACATTCATCATGTAACAGTATACACCGTGCACCAGTATGTTGCGGACATGTGAACGGCTGTGCTACTCAACATATGCTCACATGACGCATCACCTGGTACACCGTGTCTGCCTTGCCACCTGCTATTGTGACCACCCTGTGATGACATTGTACAGCCCACATGGACGTGGACATGTGATGGCTCAATGGTGAATTAACCGTCCAGGTGTGTGTCTAGCCAGGTGTCCAGTAGCCACTGGTCTGCATGCAGGGATAGTCTACATTGGCCTACTCTGTCACTGGGACTGTTGACTATGGTCATACTGTTGTTATGCAGGCATGTGCTGTCTGTCCAGTCTGATAGTCGTGTTGAACCACACTACCGTGGCACACATGTCGTGTGGACATCTGGCTAAGGTGTGCAGCCCACATGTACATCTTCTCATGCTATGCTGCCTGTGCAGCGGTGTCACATGTCTGTCTCTGGCAGGGCTGTCACAGGTAGGCACAGCATGCAGTGATGTGTGACAATGCTTACACCCTCCACTGTGCTGTACAGTAGCACTGCACACACAGTACAGCACACATGTCACTTATCTACAGTGCCTGGGACCTGCCTCCATGCCCTACACGCCACACCTGCCAGTCCATATTGTACACAGATCATACCTCCCAGTCACATACCTGGACTGCAACACACACAGGTGGGTGGTTCCCACACCGCACCGTGATTTACACACATACTGTATTTTCCCATGACACATTGCATCATAGGTGGTCCATGTTCAGATACCCATGTTTGTGGCCCTCGCACATTGTGACACGCGACAGTGCAGACACTGTACACCACAGGTTACATGCCAGTCAGGGTGGCATGCTGTACGTGGCACCTGGGACAGTTGCTACTGCTATGTATTGCCAGCAACACGACCTTCCCTAGTATGGACTCCCACGTACCCACACATGCTTGGCCATGCAGTACACATAGCTGGGTGACACATTACACGACACATACCATACCTACACTACCCTCAGCATGCACCAAACCTACATGTGTCTGTATGCTAGGCCTACACACCTCCCCCCTCTGTTTGCTGAACATCCATGCTTACCATCCCTGCTAGCCACACCCTAAGCACACAACCATAGCAGCATGCATGGTACATACACACTACAGCCGGTATTACTGACATCCACTGACAGAGGTTGTTGAGGGCATGGCACCACGTCCAATGGACAGTCTATGTGCCTATGCCAACAGTGATCACAGTGCACTTCTGCTACATTTACACACTGGTAGGGACCATGCTATTCCACACTGAGACATGGTGGTGCTGGCATTTTCACAGACGCCACAGTGGTATTCCTGTTCCATGCACACGTGCTGTATGGGCACATGTGCAGGCTGTTGCACGGTAGTTTTGTTCACCTGTGTGTTGTGTGTCACTTGACAGTCATGGTGTGTCCTGCTGGTGCATGACATACTCCACAGCTAGCTACCTACACATGACTGCCAGACATTGCAGTGTGGGCCCTCACGCAGTGTGGTGGTATGTCTCTGCTGTTTGACTACATCCACATTCAATGCAGCATACCACGGTCATGCAGGCATTGACGACACAGATGTTGCTGGCATCCTGCCTGCCAATGGGGTACCTACCAACAATACACACTCTCACTCACTACAGGGTTCCAATCCTTGGCTGGACATTGTATTAACCCTGTGGACACATACATAGTACTGGCATGCACATGTTATGTCTGGGAACACAGTCCCAATGTCACCTCCAACCACCGTAGTTGTTGTATCCCGCCAACCTGGCTGTTACATGTCTCTGCAGCAGCACACATCAGTGACTGCTAGCCCATTCATGTACGTTGTGCACCATAACCACCACACTACCACATCTATCACACTACAGATGGATGGTACTGCATTGCACGTATGGGGCTGCATCTCTACACCCATGACTGGGCCATTCAGTATGGCACTGGGCCACATCTTGACATACATGCTTCACACACTCATTGACTACCTGCATGCCTTTCCTGGCACCCTTGTTGGGCTTCTGTGCGCCACGGAACACCACATCCCATGCTGGCCACCTGTCATATTATTGCATGGGTGGTTGGGGTGGTACAGAGGGTATCACATCAGACATGATCTGCTCTTTGCCCTTCAGCACCATTCCACTCTATGCTATTGACAGTGTACACATCCAGCATCACATCGTTCCCTATGTATCGGCATGTTTCCCCATGTGCCTTCTGTACAGTTCACACAGTGGTGCAGGCATGTCATGCTAACTACAACATGTCAGGGACGTGTGGCATTGCACGTTCCTCAGACATGTGGCCCTCATGCTCAGTATTTGCATCGTACACTACCTACTGTCACACAGTACTGTACATGCCTACATATACCACTTCTACATACCTGGCAGCATTCTAGCTCATCCTACTCATGTTGCTGACACCCATACAGGTGTCAGTGTGGCAGATATATCATGTAGATATCATTGCATCAGTTACATCACACATAGTGCATACACATCACCTTTGCATACTGACAGTCATGCGGTGTGTATCACATGGATACTGTCCCTATACAGGCATATCACGTTGTACATGGTTGATGTACACACACATTGCCCACATGGTGCTGTGGTTGCCATATTACACCATAGTGTGGGTACACATGTGCAGGACTACACATTTCTGGACCGTATGTGTAGCTGATACCTTGGGTGCCCTTGTACCTGTGCCATACACACATGTACACGCGGGCCATGTTACAATAACACATGTGTGGTGTACCTTACACAATGGATACAACGTTACATGTGTCAGTATAGTCATGCTGTGCTCTCTACCCAGCTCAGACAGTTTACATATGCAAATGACAGTCATGTAACACATCTGTGCTCACCTAGATGCCACTAACACAGGGGTGTAATGTACTCTGCCATGGCCCATGTTCTCCACAGTACTGATGCATGTAGTACTCCTACATGGCGTTTGCTGTGGGCAGGGGGGGAGGAGCAGTCCTGCATGTGTGCACACATGCCACATTGCTCAGCCCGGGCGTCTGTGTGACATCCACAGACTGGACACACACCATGCTGTGGGACATAGGTCCTGTGCACATCCCACAGGGGCACACTGTGTCACTAGTCGTGTCATAGCTGCCTTGCTGGTAGGGTGACACAGACCCATGGTACCACCACAGCGGACGTACTGTATAGACATGACAGTTGACATCCAGTTCTGCCGTTCAGTGGACACTACCATGGGGGGGGTATCAGTACTGTGTACATTGCACATGTGTTTACACACGGCACTGCTGGACATCATTGTGGCACACATTGCACCTGCTATGGAACGTTTGGACATGGTCACTTGCTGGTACCTCCATTTCGGGTACCTATTCTGCTACTACATTGTCCCATATGTGCAGGCCATACATATCTTGTGTATGTATATAACATTAGCCCATCGTTCCATCATGCATGCTATGCCTGTGATACTGTCTATGATCTCTGAACATATCCATCATGCCAGCTTTGCATTACACATACTTGACATAGTCGCCCCTACTGCGTGGGATAGGTGCACGTCGTGCGCACATTCCGTATGACATCGACGGTATATGCCCATGCACATGTGTGCTGTGACACTATACATAAATGTCCTATCCCCTGCTGTGGCACTTCAGTGTTGGATATCCACTGCCAGCATCGGCGTGGGTGGTGGCATTGTTCTGTGTTTGCAACCCCTATGGCAGACCTGGGGTAGGGTTATCACCTGTGCCACTTTGCAAGGGACAGTCCCTCCTTGGGCAGTTGTGGCCTGACAAACTTTATCACTAATGGCAAATGTCCTGAGATTGTGGGACATCACTATATCCCATTCTTATGTAAGAGTTGCATAACATACTTATTTATGTATGTACATTCCTAACTGTTACAAGACACACAATAAGCAACTGAACTGCTACAAGAATACACCTTTCTTTATGCAAAAGAGTAGAGTTCTAACCTTTGTACTGACCATGGGTATGTGTCCACCTGTAACATCTGAAGTGTGTCCCGACGGTTTCCCACTTTGGCCTTTTGAAAGGGTGGCAAGCCGGCCCTGGGGTTATCCCGGTGTTTACATGTTGTCCCACTGCTGTGCACACGTTGTCCACAGTTGTTGGTATGCTGCGCGTTTAGCATTACATATCCAACCTTCGCCTCTCTGCCTGATGGACAGGTATCTTTACCTACACACTCCGTTCACATTCTGTACAGATACGTCATACACACCAGTACATTTCGTGTGTTCGACATACCTTTCCGGCCTTTTGTTCTGCGTTCGACTCAATTCCCTTGATTCTCTTTCGACTTCAGATGGGTTCGGTATGAACATACGGTTTGGATATCCAGGAGTCTTCCTTATATTCGTCGTCGCCTGATCCATGTGGGTTAATCAGGCCAATAGCTGTTCCTCGGTGTGTACTTATGCGCATATCAGCGGTGATCCCCGTTCCTTTCGTTAGCTACGTCGGCACTAGGCCATGGTTCTTTCCTCGATGTGGCCGTTGGTTATTTGCAATACCTTAGTGAGGATGGTATGTATTGTATCATGTTTGTGTGACTGCATCCGCTATGTGTGGTGTCGGGTACATTTCGCTGTGGTGTTAGCCGTGGATTGTGTGTGTTGGGTATGGTATTGTGTTCGACATGTGGGTCCCGTGTCCTGGCGGCGTCTGTCGATGGCGTTGTGCATTCAAATGTGTTACATGGCTGTTATTTTCCTGTACATAGCGAATGCATGGATGCATCAGCCGCTGCTAGTGTTCCCCATGAGCTTGTTGTGGGTATGCCGCTGTCATTCACTGCCTGTATGTGTTTGCTACGGTTTTAGCTGTTATCCCTTTGATATGTGCAATGGGGTATATCTGCGGATGTGGGTGGCGGCACGGGTGTGAGTCTTGCATTTACACATACCAGATATGCTTGTGTGTGTGCTCCATCCCTGCTTGGGGAGCTGCGGGTTACCTGTCTGTTGTTCCGGGAATGTTTGTTTTGTTGATGTCGTCTGCTGTCGGTATCGCCTGCATGTGTGCTTCCTGCACGTATTCCGCCTTCACATCGGTTATATATCTGCGGATGTCCGTCCGTGCCTACCATCCATTGGCACTTTGTCGCTGATAGTTATGGTGATTGTGGTCCTATACTTGGGGCGGACTGTATGCTACCGGTAGCCTCCTATTCGTGTGCCGCTTGCTTACGTCACGGTCGTGGAACACACCGCGGTATTTACCGGACCGTAAGTGTTCACGATCGGTGCCGGGATGGCACATTCGTATTTTCGCCGTACATGCCTGATGCTGTGTAACGTTGCCAACAGACCGTGTGGAGTCTACGTTATGGGCGCCATACCTACGGTCGGTTTGTACATCGTCCTTTGCATCTCCGGTTTGCTATGGCCCTTTGGTTCACTTTGGGACATTTGCTTTGCATCATTTTACGCGTGCCACGTGCATAGCCACTGAGGAGATGCCCGTACTACTTTGTGGGTACAGCAGTACATACGCCTATGGTTCCTGTACCGTATGCCTCCGCCTGTTATTACACTCCGCCTGTGACATGTCACCTTCATACACAGTTTACACTGGCACACACATTACACACACACAGCGGAACACACGACAACCTCACCTCACACATACACATATTGCCGCCATGGCTGTCAACCTTCTATTTCGGAGTGGGAACACACACAGTAGTAATGTGAAACACATGGGCATAATGTGGAACACATAGTAATGGCATAGTGACAACTTCAGCTAAGTAGGTCATAGGTTGATTATGATATGCTGATTTACTTACAGTGAAGAACCTTTACTGACTTACTATGAGTACATTCTATTTACCAGGATGTCATTTATATACATTCCTAACAATGGATGTTTGAGAGACATTTTCAATGTGGAACTTGTAGGTACTACGAGGAACATGAACTGTTTTACACCCCGAATGAGGTACGTTCCTCATAATGTCGTACACTTCACTGGTATGCTTTCCGCTGCACCGACGGTTGAACACAATACCTCGTTGGCCGCATCGCGGTGGCGGCGTGTATCTCCGCACTCATGTCCTATGGATATGACACGCACATATGTAGGGTTGCCACCTTTTCAAATGGCCAATGTGGGAAATTTTAGTAGAAACGTCTGATTTTGCATGCCAACACACACCCACGGCCAGTACAAAGGACAGCGATTCACTTTTTTGACGGAATACGGCGATGTAGCATTACAGTTGCTTATTCTGTTTATTATCATATTTAGATGTTTCTTCTACAATATAACTGTTTTGTGCAACTAATAAAGTAATTATGGGAAATGGTTTTGTCCTACAATCTCAGGACATTTGCCATTTTGTCAATGTTTTTGCAGGACACAACTGCCCAAAGGTGGACTGTCCCTTACGTGGGACAGGTGGTGACCCTACACATATCCCGTTACTGTACCGTGGACTGGTGACCATCCCGACACGCGGATATGTATTGATGCAGGTTAACATTTCCATGGCTGGCGTTACCTGCCCTGCCCACCCTCCAGGATAATCGGGTTGTCGGTCACTATGTTTAATATGTGGTGATTTCGCAACTTACTTTTCTGTGAACTTGCATCCATGGGTTCCATATTACTCTGTTGTACTTTCTATCTGTGTATGCATATATTTCTACATGTGTACTGATATGTATTTCGTATCTGTGTATGCACATGCATATGTGTGGTCGACTTGCGGCGATAGTGGCAGCATATGGCTACCGTGTGCTGTTGAACCGGGCGTGCGTTACGTGTTGGCGTTCCATGCTCTGCTGGCTATTGGGTGTGCAGTGTTTGGCCGGTGCCTTTGTTGGAGTCACACATACGTCCGCACATACGGTACACATTACGGGCGGACATGTTTGTGTGGGGTCCATTTTACTGTGTGTGCAGGTCAGGAGGTGTCAGTCCATGGGGCCTACACTGTCAGAGTATGTGCTATGCGTTCCCTCTTTGCCAGGGCGTAGGCATATTGGGTACGCCTCTGTCTACCTACTGGGCTGGCTCAGGGTGTCCGTGGCGCCGCACGCCCTGTGCCTGTGCTTGCCCTGGCAGTTGTGGCGGACTTGGTGGTCCTCCGGCATTATGTCCCTGCAGCAGCTGTTTCCGCAGAATCATATTGTGTAGCATACAACATACTATGAATATGTGGGCACTTGTGCCTGGAGAGTACTGCAAGGCTCCACGGATGTATCCAAGCACCGGAACCGTGATTTCAACATCCCAACACACGCCTATGATTATTCTCGCTTGTGCGTGTGCCTCATTATGGCGTTCTTGCATGTGTGTGTGTGCATTTCTGATGGGTGTCATCAACCACGGCTCCAGTCGTAGCCAGCATCCCCACAAGGTGACCTTGTGTGATGTCCCCACTGGCGAATACCTGGTACAGCTGTGAGGCATGCCAGATATGGGAGTCGTGGTAGCTTCCAGGGCTGCCGGCACACACATCCATGATAATGCCCTCGCCATTGCACACGACCTGGCAATTGATGGAGGGGTATCCCTTGCGGTTTATGTAGCGTCTACCCTGCTCCCCAGGTGGTGACTTGATTTCTATGTGCGTACAGTCTATCGCACCCAGGACCTCCGGTATTGTGCCACACGGTGGGAGCGGCGCGTATTGCTAGCCAACTCCTCCTGAGATGTGGGGAACTTTATGTGCTCATGGGCATGTGGTAACATGGCATCCAGGAACTGGTGTAGTACCCTGGATGCTGATGCCTGTGAGATGCCCATTATGTCCCCGGTGGGCCTTTGAAAGGTACCTGTAGCCAGTATTCGCAAGCTCACACATACCTTTGTGTCCACTGGGATGGGCTCCCCTCTGTTGTCTCTTGTTCTCAGGCGCGGCCGGCACAGCTCCACTATTTGCTGTAACGTGTCCCTGTCCACCCTGTAGTGCTCTACTATCTCCAGGTCTCGCAGCCCCTGGTAGGTCACCCTTGGTCTGAACACTCTCCTTCTCCTGTGAGGCCTACGGTTGTTGTCGGCACCACCCTCCGCAACTCCGTCTGTCTCTGCCACATACCTATGCATCACGGCCACGCGGCACCCAGCATATACATGTTAAAAGTTCCCCGTCTGTTTACACCCTACGGTGCGGCGTTTGGGAAATCGCGCTGTGTGTTGTGTGCATTCACATTTATTACTGTTGTGCTGTATACCCGGTGAGGTCATTGGGTGTGTCTGCGGCCCTATCCATGGATTGTTTCCGATGTTTTACGCTTGCAGCTGCAACCGTACTCCCTGTAGTGTTACATTACAGTTGCCTGCATTGCCTTCCCCTGGCATCTTACATTACTGCATCCTGCAGGCACATGGCATATGATGCATTTTATCTGCAGCCGCAGTTATGCTACCTCTGTACTTGGCTGTGCTATTTCGGTTCTTTGATCTTTGCATTTCTACTACATCCCCTATTATCTTTGCTCTCAAATGCCTCCCCTTTCCCGTTCTGCAGGAGTCTGCATGCAGACTTATCAGCTGACGGCGTTTGCCCTTCCTGCATTGATTGGTGTTAATTGCTCGTTACGGATACATTTACACTGCTTCCGCATTTCGTATTCTCCGCATTACCTTCCTATATCCCTGGTTGTTGACGGTGATGACTGGTTTCGGGAACGTAGTCATCCTCGTGCACATGCATTTGTACGCGCATTCTGTACTGTCAGCGCATCTATTTCCTAACACGCCAGTCATGATGTTGTGATGTGCATTGTACAGCCCAGATTTGCTGTCCTCCAATATCCTTCCTCCTACGGTGGCACACCCTGTGGTTGACATGTATCTGGTGTAGGCCACTCCTCGGTGTAGTACCGCTACGCCCGTTGCTCCATCCTTACGCTGGCCGCTTTTGCGATTCACTATTATCTGCCCCATTTGCCTGGGAATGACTACTAATACCTGGGTTCGGCGCGGACACCGCCTCCACTTGACAACCATTGCGCTGGGGTTGCAGCTTTACATACATACTATGGTGTGTGGTGGCTGTGCAGCTGATTTGTGTTCTAATGCTCTTTTCGGACATTATCATATTATTTCATTGCTTTACAACTTCTGTGCACACATCCCGGGCGTCTGCTGTTCTTTCTACCTACGTGCCATTTATGTCATTTTTACATTTTGTGCATATTTTCTTTGGACATTCTCGGTGCCTTTCCACATTGGCATATTGCACCTATATGATACCTGACTTTGACAGCCTTCCGTAACTCCTCCGGTATGTTTGGGTAAATGTAAACCGTTTTTGGTTTACATTGCCGCGCTCACTACGCTTCGCGCCACTTCGTGGATCGCTATTGCCCTCATTTGCATGGTGCAATACCGCACACAGTGTGTTTTGCATACCTACGCCGGGGGGCGGAGACGGTCCGGCGCACGCCGGTAGTGCACGTGGAATTCATTCATACCTGAATCGCTCAGCAGCCATATTTGGCGTTATAACGCCAACGCTATGCGGGCGCCTGGCGCAAGGTTCATGAATCCCGGGGTTTGTGTCTGTAGATCATACTTTTCAATATGCCTTCATTTGTCCATTATACTTAATTGGCGATGATAACTGCCAGTTGTTCTGGCAGTTAGTGCAGAAAAATAAGAGTATGAGCTGGCATCAAGCTGGCACCAGTGACAAAATGATAGTGTCTCCTAAAAGTAATCTCATCTACTGCCTTGCTGAGTACTACTCAGGATACCCCCTTTCCATGAACAAACCCTTTATAAACTCTGACTCATTTAAAAAGGTTACTTTTAGGAGACACATAGATTTCCCACCCATTTCACTAAAGGATTTTCCAACAAAGAATCTACTTTCCTGGGGGGAGGGGTTGGGGTGGAGAGGGATACCCCTAGGTTTTGCTTGGATATAAGTGTAGACAATCAAGCTATACGTAATGTTCTTTGTGATAACTGGAAGGTCATTTTAGGGAATAGTGACATTGCCAAAACACTTGGGGACAGTCCTTCCTTTGTTTATAAAAGGAATATATTAAACAAATGTTAGAAACAAATAGATGGGCTAAGAATACTGTTACTGGTGGGGGAGCTGGCATGTTCAAATGTATGGGGTGTAGAGTCAGTAGATTTATTCATGAAGGGGCCCTCAATTTTTTTTTTAAAACACATGGATAGGACTTTTAAGTTCCTAGTAGATGTGATTGTGGCACCTCTGGTATAGTTTATATTGCTTTATGATCAACATGTTCTGGTTTTTACGTAGATGTGTCAACTAGAATATTGAGGAAGAGAATTCAAGAACATTTATATACTATAAAAAAGAAAAATTTAAACAATGCTTTGTATAAGCTATCAAGTATTTCTGTAAATTGGAAAAAAAAAATACTTTTTCTATTCTGGAGGTTGTCAGCCAAGACCCAAGGGGTGGTAATTTTAGAAACTTAATTGAACGGAGGGAGGTTGTATGGCAGTTCAGACTTGCATCCTACCCCCCCCAGTTTGAATGATGTTGTTAATATAAAATGTTTTTTGAAAAACAGAAAAATACTCATTAACAATTTTTAAAATTAAAATGTATTTTTATTAAAATGGTTTTATATTCATTTGTGTTTAATTAAGAAAGTTTTGTAAGAATTTATGTGATGTGTAATTAATTTTTGTGAATTAATTGATGTTTAAAGCTGGCAGGTCAGTTTTTTGATAAATCTTGAACTGGTGTCCCCCCCGTGCATTCTTTGGTGTTTTTTTTGGTATTGGTTTTGTTTTACACCTTCGCCTGGTTGCGACTGTGATTTTTTATACCACTTATGTACTTAAAAAAAAGTATTTTTGTTGTCATTATTAAATAGCTTATACCTGATTTCATTTTTTTTATTTGTGTACTTGAAAAAAAGCATATTTTGTTTCACTTATATATATATATATATATATATATATATATATATATATATATATATATATATATATATATATTACAGAAGTCAAAGCCAGAACAGAAGGATAAAAATAAACCACAAAAGTGCAAGTAAAATGTGCTTTTTTAATATCATTGTTTTTTTTACTCCTTGGTGGCTAAACTCCCTCTATCTCATTGTTCTTAAATTGTCCCTTGTTTCTCATTTCATGAAACAGCTACTGGTTGTTAAAATGATTCCCTAAAACATTTCTGGTCAAATTCAAACCACCAGAGGCAACACATTGTGGAGACATGTTTCTTGAAGAAGTTCTGGCTGTATTATCAACAACTAAAGTGTTCAAGCCACTAGAATCATGATGCTGTTCATGATGCTGTTCCAGAGAGGCATCATTTTTGACTGTGCCATTTTATAGACTCTTCCATCTGTTTAGAAATGTCATTGATGTAATAAGTCATATGGCATTGAATTGTCTACTTCTTTAATTGAATTAATTCATTTTATGTATCTTTTAATTATTGTTCAAAACTATTTCTTCAAATGAGCTAATTGAGCAAACACATCTTTGATTTCTTAGTTATTTTACTTTGCATCTCAATGTGCCCTTCTATAACAATTTGGAGTCCTTTAAGGGAATGTTTGTGTGCTGATGCTAGCCATGTTTTTTATTTATTTATTGTTATGGTATATCATTGGCATTTGTGTCATCAAAATGCAAATTTGAGATTTCAAGGTTATCAAGTCCTTCAGTGTAATGCAACTTTTTTTTAAGTTACAGTCTTACAAAATATTCATTTCAGTTATTTACAATTTCCAGTTTTTTTAAGAATTAGCAATACATTTTCTTGAATACTGTTTAATAATTTTAGTGATAAAAATGTGATCTCTATTTCTATTTCTATTCAATCTATCAAAAAGTGATGACTCTGATACACTGTCACCATTTTTCCCTTCAGACTGAACATTACCACACCTAACTCCACACCATTACTAAAATAATTGCAAACACCTTTAAATTAGTCAGATAGGATGTGGAATTGATCAAACCATGTTAATCAAGGTCATAGTTTCCAAAGGCCAGATACTGATAGTGCTAGAACCAGACAGTACCTTTTCAAAGAATTTACCTACTGCAAGTGAGACAAACAAGCCTGTACTAATCAGTATCAGTTTTATCAATGCCCTTGTCTATAAGCATTTCTACAACCTGTTCTCAGAAAGGAAGAACATGTCCATGCTGAAGAGAAACATGAAATAAACTGTTGAACAGATGAAATAAACCCTTCAGGTTATAGATCACACTACTGGCACTTCTATTTGCTCTCATGCTAGAGTTTAATAATAAACCTCAAATTCATTGTCGAAAGGACATTCAATGCTATATATATATCAAAAAGCAAAAAATCAACCACTGGTAGGGCAGACAAAGGAGACCAGTGATAAAATCACAAATGGTTTTATTATTCAGCACTTTCATCCAAGGGATTTCTTCACATTCTGAAGAAGTCCCTTGGATGAAAGCGCTTAATAATAAAACCATTTGTGATTTTATCATTGGCCTCTTTTGTTCGCTCTATCAGTGGATGATTTTTTGCTTTTTGTCCAATCATAGGTTCATAGGTTCATAGGTTGGTACTAGGCTATTGGCCCTAGGGCCTATACAAGTCTAGCCATAACAATTCCCTGGCTATTTCTTCCCACAATATTTCCTTCCCTGGACCCCTGTCTAACATGATCCCCAGGGTAAATTTCCTATCTCCCATCCAGTTGTTAAGGTTCTTTTTGAAGAGGGCCAAGGAGACACTCTGCTTGACATGTATAGGCAGTCTATTCCAGAGTATGGGGAGTCTCTGGGTCAGGAATCTATCCCTCCAGCATATTTTGTTCATTGTGATGACAAGGTTTAGATCCCTGGAGTGTGTGGATCTGATGGATTGGAATTTATTTAAGTGTAGCATGTCCAACAGCTCTGGGTGTTAAATGACCTTGTATGTTAAGCAGAGATCGCCTCTGAGTAGACGATATGTGACAGAGTATAGCGGGAGTTTATTTAGTCGATCAGCATAGGGCATCTGCTTTAGGCCTGTGATTCTTTTAGTGAGGTGTTTCTGCGGCCTTTCCAGTTGTTGCAGATGTTTTGTGAGGTACATACCAAAGGGGGCATTGTACTATATAATGGGTGTAATGAGGGATGAGTACAGTGGGACAATTACCTCCTTTTTTCGGATGAAAAGCCCTTAGTGATGAAGTGTGCCACACTGAAGGATTTTCTGACTGTTGTGGTGATGTGGTTATTGAAGGTGAGACCACTGTCCACCTGTGTTCCTAAGTCTCTTATCAAACTTTTGGTGTTCAGTGTACTGGCACCTATGTAGTAATTCATGGGTACGTGTTTTTTCCCAAAGGGGATAACTATATACTTCTTGGCATTGAGCTTGAGCCCATGGTTCTGGCACCAAGCATCTGTTTCTGTAAGGCCCTTTTGTAGAATATCCACATCATTTGGGGATTCAATAATGGCTCCCAGTTTGCAGTCATCTGTGAACTTTGTCATCCAGAGTCCCTCAATGTTTCATCCATTGTTTTTTACTGTGTATATGTCAAAACACTAGGGTGTATATGTAAATCAATTTTATCCTAAAATGCATTACAAAAACTAAGAAAGATATTTGATAATTTCTTATTAATTATACAATGACTGGCAATTAGCATTCCAAAATGTGCATGCTGATTGGCCAGCCTAACCAGCGTGCCCATTGTAAATCTGACATATACTAATGGAAAAAGGTCAAGTCATCCGGACTTTTTCCATTAGTATATGTCCTGATTTTTTTTTTTGTCTGTGTGAGCACAGGTAGCAATGGAGAAAGGAAGATCTCCGTTGCTTTAATCTCACTATGTTATATGTTTAACATAGCGAGATAGAAGATATCTTGCTATGTTAAACGAGTTTAACATAGCGAGATAGCTTTAAAAAAGGAAACTGAGACCTTCCATTCTCCATTGCTTTTTTTAAAGATATCTCCCTATGTTAAACTCATTTAACATAGTGAGATAGCTTTAAAAAAGCAATGGAGATCTTCCTTTCTCCTTTGCTTCCTCTACACAGCTCTGATGTACTGCATAAGCATGAGAACACAAGTTCCATACGCATGCGCAGTACATCAGAAAAAGTCCCAGGATAGCAGAAAACCATGGAAGGGCACCACAGAGGTATTATACAAAGACATTATTTAAGAAAAGTATTATTTTTCTTAAATAATGTCATTGAATAATAGCAATAACCCACGTCTGGGTGTGGGTAATGCTAGATTTACCCACAGTTGTCTTTGTTTGGTCACTCGGGCTTCACCCTCATGACCAAACCACACCAACTGTGGATAAATATAGCATTACCCATACCCAGACGTGGGTTATTGCTTAAATAACTTATACTTGACTTCATTTTTTTTTTTTTCCGTACTTGAAAAAAAGTATATTTTGTTGCCACTGGTCACTGAAGAAAAAGACATTTCACATGTAGATTTAGCTAATAAGGAATGCCTAAATACACACTTGCAATTTTATATATATATATATATGTGTGTGTGTGCGTGTGTGTGCATGTATATATATATATATATATATATATATATATATATATATATATATATATATATATATATATAAATAAAACCTAAGATGTATATTTTGATTTCTGAAGTTAGAGATATTTGCAAAATCAATATTTGTGCTTCTTATTACAGATCTTTTAATTTGACACTTCCATCAAGGAGGATGTCCTCTTGTAATTTTTCCCCACATTTGCAATTCAAATCTGGCATGTTAAATTCCACAAATTCCAGCACTCTTTTACAGTAAGAAATTCATCACCTCTAAATCTGTTAGGTAGAGATTTAGGTCGGTATTCATAGTCTGCTTGAAACTAGCATTTACTAAATGTTCGATGTGTATTATTATCTTGGAGCTTTTCTCCCCGGGCCTCCACTGAAAATGGACATGTATCCAGTCGGACTATCCCGGTCAACAAATGTAAAATAAAATAAATAAAATAAAATAGTCTGGGGCTTCACAAGAAGCATTGTTAGGGGGCAATCAGCCATCCAACATCCTGTTTTTTTTTGTTCTTCAGTGGAAGAGCTGGTTGGGGGGGTGTGAATGTAGTGGATGTAGATGGAGTAACCTGATGGTTACAATGTAGTCACAGAGTAATTACAGTGAACTTTTATTTTTCTCTTCAATGGAAGAGCTAGTGGGGAAGGTGTTGATGTAACTGTAATAACTTGATGGCTACATTACAGTTAACTTTTTTTTTTGCTATTCAATTGAAGAGCTACCTGGGGTGGGGTGCCAGCTTGTGGTATCACACAAGGCATTGATTGAGCCAGCAACACCTCTGAGCTTCAGAAATGACTTAAAGTTATCTGTAAACAGATATGTAAATAAGGTCAGCGAAAGTCATTTGCAATGAATAAAAAAAGTGAAGTATTTTTTGAAAACATGCCCACTTCTTGTAAAAGAGTAAATTGTGTAAAGCTCAGCACTAAAAGTTGTGAATTACTTCACCAAAGCCTTAAAGTGTTACTTTTTTTTTTTTTCAAATACGTAGGTATGAGTGGCTAAGCACAGTCATGCTTCAAACACTTACGGAAAGCTGTGGACTGTGTAGCACGTAAGACTGATTTTTTTAACATATTCCCTCTGGTACAGCTCTGTTGAGTGTGTACCTTTAACTCCCAATGGGTGTGGCTTGAGCCTTTAAAAAACAAAGTTATTACCTGACAGTTCTAACAAATAACAAAGTCAAGTCCGGTGATCAGAAACACTAGGCAAATAATAGTAAGTATCAAACTTGTTTATTAGAATACACAAAGATTTTAGGCCAATGCCCTTTCTCAGTGTGTTACATACTAAACTACTACTTACATACACTTAAACTAAAATCTTAATGACACAGCCCAATCAGAATAGAACAATTAACTGCAAATTCATATTTAAAGATATAAAACATATTTTAAAACCATAAAATATTTCCTAAGTTAAGTCTTGTACTCTATAATTATAAAAAGTATAAAAAATATATATAACAAAAAAAACATATATACACACACACACACACACACACACACACACACACACACACACACACACACACACACACACACACACACATACACACACACACACACACACACACACACACACACACACATATTTTATATATTAAATTGCATATATCAATCATTTACAATAGTTCAACAGCATTTGTCTTTTCGGTACTTACGTATTATTGCAACCAGATTGCAACTATGTCTTGACACCTCACTGGTATCATGAACACTAAATTTACTGGTCCAAAAAGATTGAAATGTATGTTATTAAACATGTCAGCACATATATGAAAAGGAATGCAGTGAAACTGAATATTGTTAAAATGCTTCTTGTGCAACTATTGCAAGCAGATTCCAACTGTGTGTGGAAATGGCAATTTTATCATGTGCAGTACATTATGTGGTCGAAATACATAGAAATGTACATTATTACATATTTCACTACACACACACACACACACACACACATATATATATATATATATATATATATATATATATATATATATATAAGGAAAGCAGTGAAATGGTTTGTCATTACAATACTTCTTGAAGGGATGTTCAGTGTCATTTCCAGGGGGATCCATAGCCCAAAAGGTCATGCTGAATGCATTCGTGCATGGCAGAAAAATAGCCGACAGAAGTCAGTTCCTGAAAGGGGCTTGGCATAACTACAGGGGTCTTACTCATATCTCAGCAGTTGAAATCAAGGGACGATTTACTAAATATGAATGCACTTCACTTACAAAGTGAACCTAACCACCTATTGTGTATAGGCATGCATTGTCTAAACACCAGTAATGAAATACAAGATCACCTACACTTGAACGGCATGATAACCGGTCCTTCTTTCCTTTTCCGGGAAAAAAAAAGTAATTTGTCACATGTATATCTGAGCTTCTTTTACAAACCTTGTTGAATTATATATAACATTTCTCGATACGACAACGGGTTGGCACTGAGCCGCTTTTCCGGCTTGGAATCTGATTGCGATAATGCGTAAGTACTGCCTTTTCTTTTGTACAGGTTTCAAACTCACTGCTGCATTAATACCAGATGGAGAGCCTGCGTGCAGTCTCACTATCCATCCATACTCTAAAGTCTCTAGTCTGTTATTTAAATCATCTCCTCATGCTCTTATGCAGACTACTTATAACTCTAAACTTAAATTCATGGTCTCTTCCCTTTTCATCCATGTGTTTTGCAAGTGCATTAGTTTTAAAATTTCTCCGTATTTCAGATTTATCTTCTGTTATACAATCCTAAAGTCTTCTTGTGCACTTACCTACATAGAAGGAAGGACACTTTGTACAGGTAGCAAGATACACCACATTAGAAGTAAAACAGATAGCATGACATTTGCATGTATATTTTACATTGGTAAATGGATGTATAAACTCAACACTATTTATATATTTACAACAGGAGCAGTTACAAAAAGGAAAAGTACCTATTTTATGTGTTAGTTTACTATTTTTATGTTTCATACCCTTATACACTTAATTTAAAATCATTTTTTTTTCTAAAAACTGTATTTTACCTGATTTTGGCCAAGCACTCAAGTGTGGGGTCATTTATTGCACTGTTGTGATTATTTTGCTGCTTGTGTATCTCTGCTACCTTTAAACTACAACAAAAAGAAAAAAAACAAAAAAAATCTTGCTTTTTCCCACTTTCTGAAAGTTAAGAAAGTTCAGTTACAGATTTGCTGTTCTGAACTGTTTGGAAGTTTCTAGAAGGCCAGTGCTTGCTTGGGCTAAAGGAAAGTCTCTGTGTTCACCAGTGGGAATGGTTAACACTGAACAGCCTGCCTGTCCCTGGAGGAGTGGTTACTACTTAGAAGCTGTAGTTTTATTGGCCATTTTAGGTCATTTATAAACTCCCTGATCTCTCTCTCTTAAAACCCGGCTGCCTCGTGGTTTTGGCGTCTTTTCAGGCTTGCTAGTTGTTGCTGAAGCACCTACCAAGGGGAGAAAACGCTGAGAGAAGAAAAGGAGCCACTTTTGTGATTTTAAGTATTTTCTTCTGATTTTTTGTTAAGTTTTACTACTTTGCCACCTACTTTTTGGCATTTTCTGGCTTCCTAAAGTTTATATCTGTAACAGTAACAGTACTTGGAACACATCTAGAGCCTGTTTACTGTATTTCCTGTGTTGCACTTAATTTAAAATCGTTTTTTTTTCTCTAAAAACTGTATTTTACCTGATTTTAGCCTAGCACTCAAGTGTGGGGTCATTTATTGCACTGTTGTGATTATTTTGCTGCTTGTGTGTCTCTGCTACCTTTAAACTACAACAATAAGAAAAAAAAATCTTGCTTTTTCCCACTTTCTGAAAGTTAAGAAAGTTCAGTTACAGATTTGCTGTTCTGAACTGTTTGAAAGTTTCTAGAAGGCCAGTGCTTGCTTGGGCTAAAGGGAAGTCTCTGTGTTCACCAGTGGGAGTGGTTAACACTGAACAGCCTGCCTGTCCCTGGAGGAGTGGTTACTACTTAGAAGCTGTAGTTTTATTGGCCATTTTGGGTCAATTCTAAACTCCTTGATCTCTCTATCATAAAACCCTACAACTCTCTTTTTGCGTGGTTTTGCGCACTGAGCAGCATCGGGCAGAGCCGCCTAAGCAGGTTTAAAGTATTCCAGGCTCCAGAAAGTCTGCTCTTCACTTTTTCCCTTAGAATTGTTCAAACTCTCAAAGTAATCACTCTATTCTCTTTCTAAAGCCCTGCACTTGCTCAGCTCTTATAAGGAAACACTAACTAACTAAAGCACTACACCCTCTTTGACTTCTCATAAGTATTAGGCTCCTGATTGGTCCTTCCTGATCAAGTGAAAAATCATTTCCCTTCCCTAATCTGATCAGTAAAAAATCAGTTCCCTATACTAATCTGGTATGTCCAAGGGTCAATTTCAAGGTTACTCTCCAGTCCAGCTGGTGAATCTGGGAATTTTGAGGCAATGTTACAATTGCCTTATGTACACAGACAACCCTCTCCTCCTTCCAACAAACTCTAATACATATGAGAGATGCAGTTACACAGCCAAACTGGAGGCAGAGCTCTCTCAACCCAAGACTGGCACAGTCAGTCAGGAGGAAAAGGTAACCACCCACACCACAAATCCAGTCTCACACAGACCTATTGCATCTGCATATCCAACACATAAACACACAAAAACATACTCGGAGGCTCTAAATAAAAATCTGCCTAAACAGCAAAGACCTCCTAAGGAGATATCCAAGCAACAGCCACCCCTCAACAATACCCACGAATCACATATCTCACAAAATCAGTGTGCCTCACAGTCACAGCCCTTAAGGCCAAACAACACACCAAATACACTTGTTATAGGGGACTCTATTGTCCGGCGCACTGACATCCCGCTCACCAGACTGAACAAGGAGAAGGCCACTGTAAGCTGCCTGTCGGGTGCCAGGATCCGCCACATAATGCAAGCACTCAGGTCACTCCAAAGCAAGTACAAGTATGACTCCGTCATTGTCCATGCTGATGTGATTGACCTGAGATGTACCTCCATGGACTAAATGAAAAGAGACATAGAGGAGCTCTCTGACCATGTAGCCCAGGCTGGTATGACCCTGACCTTGAGTAGCATCTTGCCCTCACCAAGAATGAGGCCACAGTATAAAGACAAAATGATCAGTTTCAACAATTGGCTAAAGTATTGGTGTCATTCAAAGGGGATCCAGTGCCTGTCAGCCTGGGATGACATGCTCGACAAGCCACGTTGCTTCGCTAGGGACGGCTTGCACCTGTCACCCTTAGGCTTTCATATACTGGCCAAGGCTCTTCCCACCCCCATAGTGCCTTTTTTAGGCAAGGCTCGAAGGAAAAACCCACCTCCATGGACAACCCAAGGATAAAAAAACTAAAGGTAATGCTACTCAATGGCAGAAGTCTAAACCTCAAGATGCACGCACTCGAGGCTCTCCTCAGTATGGAGAAAATTGATGTCTGTGCAGTAACAGAAACCTGGTTCAAGGCTCCTGAGAGCACCCCAGCACTATCAGGTTATAACTCATACCATGCGTTTTGGCCCCAAAACTCGGACCGAAGCACAAAAGGAGGGGGAGTATCTATATTCATCAAAGATACATACACCTCCAGGTTAGTGGCACTGCACAAAGCATCGGAAACCATCCATGTGCAACTAACAGCAGGCAAAACTGCCTTTCAGTTTGTAGCCTGCAACAGAACACCCTCCCTATTACAGGAACCCCACTTGGCATTCCTGAGAACACTGGAGAATATGAAGGTCTCTCCAAACACTATGTTATTGGGTGACTTCAACTACCCAAACATTGACTGGGAAAACTACTCAAGCCCAAACACCCTCGCCCAATGGTTCCTTGAATTTATAAACTCTAATGCAATGGAACAACTGTTCACCACTCCCACAAGAGGGAACAACATATTGGACCTGGTCATCACCAACATGGGGACTCTATGTTCCACACCAGAGGTAAACCCCTCATTGGTAAGATCAGACCATAAACAAATTTCCCTGGACATCCATATCTCGTCCCCACCCCCAGCCAAGGAAATCACTGTAAAGAATTTCTCAAAACCCAACTTTGCACTTCTCAAGACTGAGGTGGAATCCTTCAAAGCCCTTGGGGCAGAGGATAATACAGCCCAATCTGCAGAATCCTTTACAAATGCATTCTATGAGCACCTGTGGGAATGCATGGATCGTGCTATCCCAAATAAAGCCAAGACTCACTCCTCCAAAAACAGGAGATCGGTCTGATGGACCCCGGCCCTAAATAAACTATACAACAGAAGGAGGAAGCTACTACATGACAGAGCAAAATCCCAAAAAGGAAAGGCATATTTGATCAGTATTAGCAGGAAACTTCGATCCCTCATAAAATCATCAAAGGCCAGTTTCGAAAGAAAAATTGCCCTAGACACTAAAGATAATCACAAGGCCTTCTTTAGTTATGTCAGCAACATGGGCGGAAACTCCCAGATATGCTCTGAATTGTTGCATAACGGTACAAAATATACCGAACCTACAGACATAGCCAACATCCTGGCAGACAGATTCAGCACAAACCCCCCCCTCCCCCCCCAAAGGAGCAAATGCCTATCCCAACTGAATATAACCTCCCTGACATCACAGATGCACAGGTGAAAGCTGCCCTCTCCAAAGCAAAAAACACAGCATCTATGGGACCAGACAGTGTCCCAGGCTGTGTCTTACATGATCTCCAAGAAGAACTGAACCCTCACATTAAGTCACTGTTCAAACTTAGCCTTACTACAGGATATGTACCCAGAGAATGGCGTACAGCTACAGTGGTCCTACTCCACAAAGGTGGTGCCACAATGGACCCCAGAAACTATCGCCCCATAAGCCTGACTAGTCTGGTCTGTAAAGCTATGGAGCATATTATCATGGAACTCATAAACAGACACTGGACTTGACCTAATTCGGCTTTGTTAAGGGCAGATCTTGCCTCTTAAACCTAATTGATTTCTTTGAAACAGTTACCAAAGCCATAGATGAGGGCAAGGTAGTCCACACAGCCTACCTGGACCTCGCAAAAGCCTTCCACACAATACCCCACTCGGGCATCATAAATAAGCTTACCAGCTTAAATATCAACCCCTATATCACAAGATGGGTTGCAAACTGGCTCAGAGATATAACCCACATGGTCAGAATCGCAGGTGCCATGTCCGAATCCAAACCAGTTACAAGTGGCGTCCCACAGGGCTCAGTTCTGGGACCTCTCTTGTTCGGTATATACTTCTCTGAGGTTCAGGCTAACACGGGGATTATGGCTAACAAAGTTCGCAGATGACTGCAAACTGGGGGCCATAATTGAATCTCCAGCTGACACAAGCATCCTCCAAAAGGGTCTCACAGAGATGGATGCTTGGTGCCAGAGCCATGGCCTCAAGCTAAATGCTAAAAAGTGCATAGTCATCCCCTTTGGGAAAAACAAGGTACCCACAAATTACCACATAGGTGGTAATCCATTAAGTACGGAAGAAGTAATTAGAGATTTGGGGACCAATGTAGATAGTAATCTCTCCTTTGATAATCACGTTGCCAAAGTGGTTAGAAAGACCTTCTACATAGCCCACCTTATCACGAAAGAGTTCACATCTAGATCAAGAGAGGTCATTGCATTGTGCCCCTCTACTCATCACTCATCAGGCCCATAATTGAATACAATGCCCCTTTTGGGATGTACCTTACCCGACACCTGCAGCAACTGGTGAGACCCCAAAAGTACCTCACCAAGAGGATCATGGGCTACAAACAGATGTCCTATGCAGCTTGACTAAAGAAACTCCAGCTCTACTCAGTTGCTTACCGCCTACTCAGAGGCGATCTATGCCTGACGTATAAAGCCATGTCAAACCAAGAATTAATGGACTTGCTCCACCTCAAAAAATCCAAGTCCCTTAGAGCTACACTCTCCAGGGACCTAAACCTCTGTACAAAAATAAATAGGACATGCTGGAGGGACAGATTCATTTCCCAGAGGCTCCCCTCACTCTGGAATATAATCCCAATTCATGTTAGACATAGCCCCTCGCTGACCCTCTTCAAGCGAAATCTGGACGCGTGGATGGGAAATCGCAAATTCACCCCTGGGATCTCTTCTGTGTCCCTGCTAGACAGAGGCACAGGAAACTAATCTTAAAAGGGTACCTTCTGTGACCTACTTTACAGAGGCACAGTAGGCTAATCTAATAGGGAGGCGGAAGCCAAATACACTCTGGCTAGGCTTATAAATGCCCTAGGGCAGATAGCCTAGTATCTACCTATGAACCTATGAACCTATAACACAGGCATTTTTTCAAGTTTAACAAACTAGTAACTAAAGGAAAACTGAATTTCGTTTTTTCAAGTTTGCACGGTTCCTGTAGGCAAAGTAGGGTCTATCACCCACCAGTTGTTTCAGCCCTGGCATAGTGCCTAATAATTTCCAGAGCTTAGATATAATATTTTTGATATCATTAGTCCTTCTAGTAAACATAGTTATGTAGCATAAGGATACTTGTTCCCTTACATGATCTCTAAGGGGAGCCTCTTTCTTTCCAAAATATGGTTTTACACTACCCTGCCTATCATTAACCACATCAGTTTTTAGACTCTCAAGTGTAGCTGCATCAATAGCCTCTGTCTTTAAATTCATTTACCATTTGGTCCATCTGAGGTGTACATTTTATATTATCTGTATTTCAGCGACTTGCCCTAAGTAGCTGACTCCTAGTAGTGCTCTTAAATATATGTGGTACATTCATACTTGCTTTATGGGTGTACATATTTGCATGTACATCCTTTTGAAAAATAGAAGTTTCAATACCATTCTAGTTTTCTCTAGCTTAACATGTAGTAAATGCATTGTGGTTGGTGAATATTCCAATGTAAACTTCAAGAAATCACTAGATGTATTCATTAGTTCTACAAATGTTATTAGCTCATCAGAGCTCCCCTTCCAAACCAAAAAGACATCATCCACAAAATTCTTGTAAAATACAAGGTTGTGGAAAAGTTTCAGGAGATCTTTGGACATAAATTGTTCCTCCCAAAATCCTACTACAATATTAGTATAGATGTTGGCCATTGGAGTGCCCATGGCCACACCTGCCTTCTGATGATAAACATTTTCACCAAAAATAAAGACATTACTGTTCAGAACAATATCAGTCAATTCACATATAGTGTCTATTTCTCTAGTTGGCAGATTGCTATGTTGACATAAAAACATATGCATCGCTTTTAGTCCATAGTCATTCAGTATAACAGTGAAAAACCTCTTAATATGTAAAATGACAAACATTAAATCTATTGTTTCATCAGACTCAAATCATTCATATAGGCACATAAGGAAGTCACCTGTATCTCTAATATAATTTCCAATATTCACTAATAGCTTACCAAGTACCGATTGCAAGTATGCAACATGGGTTCAGTGACCCATCCACTTTCAGATACTATAGGTGTCATATGTGGTTTGTGCCTTTTTTATGTAACTTAGGTAGACCATATAGCACTGGTATAACTGGAGATGGAATATTAAAAAAGTTAAACAACTCAATACTTATATCGCTGTTAAGTTGTAATTCATAGATTCATCACTTAGAAATTCGGCCATTAGTGCATCATCGTCTTTCTTATCACATATTACTGTTGCTCCTCCTTTGTCTGCTTCTTTTATAACAATACTGTTGTCATTCTACATTTTCAGGACAGCTTCATACTCAGCATATGTTAAATTATACCACCTTTTAGCTTCTTCCTTAACATAAAGTTCACAAATTTCTTGTTCACAAATACTGTTAAATGCAGTAACTATTGGACAGTTTACAGGTATAAAAGTGCTTGGTTTTCTACATACTTGAGCAGAATGATGTACACTATCCTTCAATGTATACTTCAGGCTTAAGTTTTTTATAAATAATGCAAAAGGTGACAGTAATCAAGAGCGAATTATTCCACAGCAACCACAGTTTATTGAGCGCTTTCATCGGCCTTAAGCCATTGACATCATCAAAATACACTTGTTACATTAATTAACATGCTTAAATACTCATTCCCCATCGCATGACCATCAGAAACCCCTCCCTTCATTAATTCTTTATGTATAATGATTTTATGCTAAGACAGTTGTCATAAAGTGCTGTAAGTGCAATAAATAACAATAATAAATATATAAATAAATATGTGAATACATAGATAGCCTAAATAATATGTGTATATATATATATATATATATATATATATATATATATATATATATATATATATATATATATAGGTGACAAACAATGTTAGAAAACAATGGTAAATCTGTAAATTACATCTAGATTTACCAAACATTCATAAAATACTGTTTATTAATCACAAAACTATTAAAACCATGACAACCTATTGCACTTGGGGCTTACATGTGAAACTTTGATCTTAATTTTAACAAGCTGGAAATGGATATAGTCTCATTCAAACCTGGGGGACTGTTGCATTACATCTAAGTTGCCATACTAATTCCCTATATTCTAAGTACTTTTCTTTTGGTCCACCTCTTTTTTCTTTGTCAACTATTTGCTCTAAACCTAAAAATTTAAAAGAATGTCCACTACATTCAAAAATATGCTTAGCCAAAGCATTACTCAGGTTCATTCTACGTATATCATACATATGTTGATATATGCGTTTGTTAAGGGCATTTTTTTGTTTTCCCTATGTAAAACTGTCTATATTGTTGACAGGTTGTGATGTATACTACACATTTACTGAGGCAGTTAAGCTTTTGTCTCAATTTGACTTCACCATAGCCTATAATATAAACATTCTCTGTTTCTTCAATGTGATAGTATTGTGCACATTGCCCACATTTTCCCATATGCCCTTGGCTGTCACCAGGTGAATTTCTTTCTATTAAATTCTTAATATTGGAGTTTCTCTTGTAAATAATCAATGGTTTTTCACCTACCTTCTCCCTGTTCTCAAAATCATTAGTCAAAATGCTCCAATTACTAGTAATAATTTCCTTGATGTCGTAAAACACTGGGCTATATGTTAAAATCATAGCCTGGCTATACATTTTACCTGTTGGATTACACATATTACTAGTGCTCACTCTATCAGTCTCTACACTGGTGGCTATAAAGTTCACACCTAACAATGGGAAAAAGTTACACCCAATGAACTTTTCTGGTGTAGGGGGAGACAACTTTAAGCACTACAAATTTTATGGCCGATTTCTGGGTGACATACCTATTTTTTGAGAAGGCACACAACTTTTGGACAGGTTTTTTTGACTATTTAAATGATTGTACAACTTTTTTAGCATTTACTATGGAGACAGCCATGCACAGTATACATTTCTTGGATATTGAGAGAAAGAAAGACAACATGAATAAGTGTTTTACTTCAACCGTTTATAGAAAGCCAACCTATTCCAACACCCTTTTACATTTTGAAAGTTGTCACCCCTTACACCAGAAAAGGTCATTGGTGAAGGGGCAAGGGGTGAGGTTGGCTAGAATGGTGAGTGATTTTGCAACATTTATTGAAGAAACTGAGAAACTGAGGGGTATGCTGTTAAGAAGGGGATACCCAGATGTATTTATAGACCCCATATTATTGGAAGTAAAAACAAAAAGAACTGATGTACACTTTTTCCCATTGTTAGGTGTGAACTTTACAGCCACCAGTGTAGAGACTGATAGAGTGAGCACTAGTAATATGTGTAATCCAACAGGTAAAATGTATAGCCGGGCTATGATTTTAACATATGACATGGCTGTGGTGAATACATATTTTAACAAGAGGGAGGAGCATAAGGTGACATACAAGAGTGGAGGAAGATGCACACAGGTGGATTATATCTTATGTAGGAGGGCCAGTTTGAAGGAGATTGGAGACTGTAAAGTGGTGACTGGAGAAAGTGTAGTTAGGCAGCATAGGATGGTGGTTTGTAGGATGATGTTGGTGATCAAGAAGAGGAGGAGGAGTGTGAGGGCAGCACCAAGGATCAAATGGTGGAAATTGAAAAGGTAATTGTGAGATGGAGTTGAGGGATGAGTTAAGACAGGCACTGGGTGGCAGTGAAGAGTTACCAAATAGCTGGATAACTACAGCAGAGCTAGTAAGGGAGACTGCTAGAAAGGTGCTTAGTATCACATCGGGACAGAGAAAGGACGACAAGGAGACATGGTGGTGGAATGAGGAAGTACAGAAGAGTATACAGGCAAAGAGGTTGGCAAAGAAGAAGTAGGATTGTCAAAGAGATGAAGAAAGTAGACAGGCGTATAAGGAGATGAGGTGCATGGCAAAGAGAGAGGTGGTGAAGGCTAAGGATAAGGCATATGAAGTGTTGTATGAAAGGTTTATATATATATATATATATATATATATATATATATATATATATATATATATATATATTTAAGTGTGTGCACGCTCATGCATGCATGTGTGCATCTTATATATCCCTGTCTAATGTTTTATTTTTTATTTTATCTTACATATGCATATGATGCATGAATTAGTACAATACTATGCCAGTATTCTCTGTCATGCAATAGAAAAATAAATATGAAATATGTGTAGAAAGTTATTTTCAAAATAGTATGCTGTGTGTTCTGGTATAACTTATTCACAATTCAGAGATGTAACAGTTGATGGAAGTTTATTTTTCCTTTCCTGTACAAATGTGTCTGATTTGATAGGTAATGTAGAAGTAAAACAACATTTCTCAGTAAAATTTGTGCTGGTCATTCACTTGACAAAGCAGTCCCCACCCACCCCCCAACCTCCACTCTAACTAGGGTGTGGTGTCTCAGACATCAGCCATGTTGTATGTGCAGATAGGAATACTTTTGAACAAGCAAGTGTGTTAAGCAACTGCTACAGTTATATGTCTATGACCTACACAACACTGGCTTCATGTAATGTAATTATTAAGTCAATTTATGCAATAGTAATAAATTGTAATGTGTAATGTATACTTGTATTTTCATTATTTATAAATCCATTAACAAATATTTCTTCTTGTAACCCAGTACATGATTTACAGAGCTGCATATACAGATTATTATTTTAATAAACATGTCACATTTGTATATATTTTTACATCTGTTAACATACAATTTATATACATCTTTTTTAAAGAGATGATGTATGATTTCAAACATCCACATGATTCCCTCTGCATTTCATAATAGCATTACAAGTAATACTTTCAGGTGCACATATCTTTCTAGAAAATACCTCTATTTATGCCAACTTGTTAAAGTTGTTTTTTTTATCTTTAATATTACTCAATGTCATAGTGAACATTAAGAAACAAAAGATTTTTTTGTTTGTTTTTTTACTTACTATAAATCTTTGGCTTTCTCACTGCCACCTAGTCTACCTACTTGGCCAGCTGGTCAACCCTACACTTCTACAAGTCCTTAAACCAATGATGGAACAGCTGGCTGTAGTAGGTTATACATCTCAGGACTGAGAGGTGGTCACCTAACTCCAACCAGATATAGATTTTTTTCCAGGTTGTATGATGTGTGCATGCTTCAATCTTTTCTACATAAAAATCATTGAGAAAGTAGAGCATTATCATGGTCTTCTTGTCGAACCAGTTAGGAGTGCGGCCTTTTGGTTTCACGGGTGTTGCCATTATTTAAAGTACCACAACAAGAAAGAGGAAAGTATGTTCAGAGATGTGCTAATCAGAGTTAGAAACTCTCCCTATGAGATGTGAGATTATGCTAAACAAGCCCTTTTACTAGCAAGGCCATTACAGCAGCTATTTATATTATTGACAGGTTTGGTTTAACCAAAACTGCTTTGTCACATACTTGTTTTCGTTAAAAGAAACCAGTTACATTTCCCTTCAATGCTTAATTAAAATGGAATTATATGATTAATAATTACTATTGCTAATGCTTATTGGTAAATGTATTTATTTATTTATTTATTTATTTATTTATTTATTTATTTATTTATTTTGTCACCTCACACCAATATGTCCTGCATAGTAAACCAGAATTTTTCTTTTAAGTTTTACTTTTTTTCAGGAGGTGGAAATAAATGTCACTATGTGTGTTAGGAAATTATGATTTGTTTGAGTTGCTGGAGTGTGACACACAGTATTGGATGGGAATGGATTACACTTTAGATTGCTGGAAACATGACATCCAGATGACTTTTTTTACTATATTTTGATTTTGGTTGTCCTGAGGCTATTCATACATTCCTGTGGCAAGCTTGGGGCAGCTCTGCAGTCCACAGTGTGTCCATATCTGTCTGATGTGCATTTGTGTTATTTTAGTTGCATGTTTATGATTAGAGAAGAAACATAATTTATTGCTATATCTTGGGACACATTTGTGTACACTACAGTTCATAAAGATGAATACAAATTGGCCTTATTTACATATAACACATGTAAATGTATCTGAATTTTTGCCAGTAAGTTGAGTACCACTATGAATATGTGAGATAGGTGCTTAATGCATTAGGATATCACAGACTTCTTACAGTAAGGAAATATTTAAATAAATATATAATCTAATAAGACACATTTCAATATATTCTTTCATTACTGAATAAAGGAAGGGACATATTTAATGAATTTGCATATATGATGTGCATGTCTGTAGTGGCTGTTTGCTCTGAGCACATTTTTCAGGCCATCTTGGATTGGAAAGGGCCCTTCTACACTCTAGTGAGAGGATTGTGCTGATTGGTACCTGGCTGTTAAAGGCTGGATGGTCTAGGGCTTGGAGTAAGCACCTCATTGGCTCTTTTGAGATTTTTTAAAGTTTTTTTTTAGGTTGTAACCTTCTGGTATTTAAGCTTCACCTTTGAGTGGGTTTCTGCTTGTCTGTGCATCATTCAGCATCGCTCACTGCCTCGTAATTGTGCTCCATAGCTGGACAGATAATTCTGCCAAGTTCTCCCTTAAATACAGCTGTATCCCATTAGTGTAGTCCTCATCTTTAGCACATTGTGGGGGAAAGAGACAGTACTAGTGAAGCTGCATAAGCACACACTGTGATAACAGCCTGAAGAGTTTTTCTGGGGCCCTGCTCTACTGATTAGTGGAGCACTAAGCCTAGCCTCTGAGGTACTAACACACCTTGCCTGCTAGTTATTCCTGTGTGTGACCCCTTCCTGCCATATTCCTGTTTCTGACCATAAAAATTCACTTAGCACTATGAATGGACAATTTCCCACAATTTCTCCAGCCAGCTTTTTTTGACTAGTCATTCTGAGGCATTGTAGCTGTTCAAGGCTGTGAAGGGCACCCCAGCCATACCTCATGTGCACAGACAACCCACAACTTCTAGTCCACACAAACTCAACATGTGAGAGATACAATTATATTAAAAACCTTGAATCTCTGCTCTCTCATACGCCAATCAGTATATTTGACCCTGAGCGGGTTATCAGCATGCACACCTCACCACCTACTCTACCTAAACCCACATCACACATACCTACATATGCAGAGGTCCTTGCCAAAACTTACCTAAACACCAGAGACCTCCCAAATACAAACAAAAGCTGGCTACATTTAACACTTCCTCTGCAGAACACAATGCACACAATAGCTCATGCACCAGTGTCTCACCAGTCAAGCCCATAAGGCTAAACACTAAACCTAACTTATTGGTTATAGGTGACTCCATCATGAAACACACAGATGTTCTTCTCACCAGGCTGGATAAGGAGAAGGTCATGATCAGCTCTCCGTCAGGTGCCAGGATCCACCATACCAAACATGCACTCATGTCTCTCAACAACAGGAACTTTTATGACTCCTTCATTTGAAATAACTATCATACCGGACTCCCACCCACAGCAGCAACTAGACTAAAAAACTCCAAAGCAGATTACACCTCTTATGGGATAGCATAAATAACTTTACTACACCTCCTCCCTCAGACAGAACTGATAACTATGCAGAGTTCTATACCAGTGCTTTATACAAACACCTGTATAACTGCATTGATCCGGCAGTACCTGTTAGGACTAAAACAAGCTCTTCTAGGAAGAGCAAACCTGCCTGGTGGACAACTGTCATTAACCGACTTTACAATAAAAGGAAGAAACTGCTGTCTAAGAGTAAGAAGGAGTGGACTTTAAACTGGAGACACTCCCTCCTCAACTTAAATAAGCAAATATGATTTCTTATGAAATCCTCCAAGGCAAACTTTGAATCCAAGTTAGTTTCCTCAACAAAGGACATCCATAAGGCATTCTTTAGTTACATCCATAACCTAAAAGGTAAGTCACAGATTTGCACTGAACTGGTAGTTAATGGTAATACATATACTGAGATGGTGGGCATAGCTAACCTGCTACTGACAGGTTTGGTGTAAACGTCACTCTCCTGTCCCCACCACATGTACCTCATGACATCCCTACCACCTGTCCCTTACCTTGTATGTCTAAATAGAATGTCGTAAACACCCTATCTAAGGCCAAAAACACAGCATCAATGGGAGCTGATAGCATCCCAGCCTACGTCCTACATGGGCTCCAACAAGAATTAGCATCACCATTGGGTACTCTTTTCCATCACAGTCTAAGCACTGGCTTAGTCTCAGAAGAATGGAAAACAGCTACCTGTATCCCCTTGCACAAAGGTGGTGTTTCTACTGACCCTGGGAACTACAGATCTATTAGCCTGACTAGCCTTATCTGCAAGGCCATGAAGAGAATCATCATGGACCTCATCAACTAAGATATAGGTAATCTCCAAACACTAGATCCTACCCAGTTTGGATTTGTCAAGGGTAGATCATGCCTGTTAAACCTGATGGACTTCTTTGGGATACTCACCAGGGCTCTGGAAGAGGGAAGTCTGTGCATACAGCCTACTTAGAACTAGCTAAGGCATTTGACACTATCCCTCAATCAGCCATCATTGAGAAACTCTCCCAGCTAGACATTAACCCTTATATCGTAAGGTGGATTTCAAATTGGCTCACTGATAGAAACCATACAGTCAAAACAGGAGACTCCACCTCCAACAGCAGACCTGTAACCAGTAGCGTTCCACAGGGACTGGTCCTGGGACCTCTAATGTTCGGAATCTATTTCTCCAAAGTACAAGCTAAAACCAAGGGACTATGGCTGACAAAGTTTGTTGATGACTGCAAACTGGGTGCAGTCATAGAATCTCCAAATTATGTCAACATCCTTCAAGAAGATCTTACACAAGCAAATGGCTGGTGCCAAAGTCATGGCCTCAAACTTAGTGCAAAAATGTATTATCATCCCTTTCGATAAGAGCAATGTTCCTGCAAATTATCACATCAATGACAATACCTTAAGCATGTACTCAGTGGTGACAGACTTGGACACTCGGGTTGACAGCAACCTTGTCTTTGATTACCATGTTTCCACAGTGGTAAGAAGGACATTCTATATGGCTCATCTCTCAAGTAAGGGCATTGCCTCGAGAAAAGGAAAAGTTATCACCTCCCTGGATGCTTAAATCATTAGGCCTATAGTGGTGTACAGTGCCCCTTTGGTATGTACCTTACAAAGCACCTGCAGCCATTGTGGAGACCACAAAGATTCTTCACAAGGAAAATTCAAGGTCTTTAGCAGCTATCCTATTTGGATCATCTGAAATCACTGTCACTTTATTCTGTTTCATATAAACTACTCAGAGGCGATCTCTGCCTTGCATATAAGATGATCTCTGACCCTGCTTTATTGGAAATGCTGCACATCCTCAAGTCAAATGGCACACGGGATACTCACTCTAAGGACATAAACCTGGTATGTGACATCCATAAAACCTGCTGGAGGGACATATTTGTTTCCCAGAGGTTACCACACCTTTGGAATAGACTTCAGCTTCACATCAAAAAGAGCACCTCATTGGCCCTCTTCAAACACAATCTGGACGATTGGATGGGTAACCATAAATTCACCCCTGGGGTTCAACCTATGTCCCTTTTGGACAGGGGCAATAGGTGTTGATCGTGGTAACAAAGGTAAATTTAGCTAGGCTTGTAAAGGCCCTCAGGCCATTAGCCTAGTAACTTCTTATGATCCTATGATCCTATAACAATGAATCATTGCTAGATTTCTGTCATTTGGAAGTTGGATTTCATGAAAGCAACAGCAGTGGAAATGATTACTGATAACAGAAAATGATTATTGCTGTGGTATAACTTACTGATTGTACATAAATGGGTATAAATGCAGTCATTTGCTTCTGACTCTCTACATTAGCAAGGATATCAGCAAGCATGTGTGATGAATTGGAGACTTTCAGAGTGACAGTAATGACTAAAAATGGCAGCATTACATGATAATGGCAGACGGTAGGGAAAGGATTTTTTTGTGACAAAAGTGATTGCATTAATTACCTAAATGATCTGTCAAATAATATATTGCAATTTTCCATGGCTATATAGAGATGTATGTTTATAATTACATGGTTTGTGTTAAGTAACAGTTTTAATTTGGGTAGTGGGAAGAGTTGGTCAATGTTTTGTACTTTAAAAGTTGATTACATCAAAATATTATTATCACACGTTTTAATTGTGGCCCTTTTTTGTGCATGTACTAACGATGGAAAAGAAGGAATCAAAGCAGAGAATGGGTAACTTCAGCCATGTGGAAACTTGTGTCCTAGTGGCAGCACTTAGAACATATGAAAAACTTCTTCTGGTAAATGGGGGGGCCCAGATAAGCTGAGAGAAATAAGGCCTGGAATCAAGTAGCTGTTGAAATTAGTGTAATGGTTGGCAGAAATCAAGCTTTGGCACAGTACAAGAAAAGGACAAGTGATATGGTAGCATGTGCTAGAAGCAAGACCAGGAAGAATCCAATTTCCTGTACCACTACATGGATAGGTCTCCAAATCTTATTCAATTAACACCAGTTGAGGAGTACCTTCTATCCATCCATGGGGATGACTATGACAAAGAAGATGGTGGAAAGAGAATAATTAGAGGTGGTGTGGACACAGCTCCATCTTACCAATGTCTGCAGCAGCAGCACTCATCTACTCATGAAGGCTAGTATAAAATCAGTAACATAAAAGTATATATAGAGAATTAAATTCTGACAAGGAGTGATGAAATTAAACATGTCACAATTAATTATTATTGGAAGAACTTTGTCTATCAGCACAGAATGGCACTGAATGCAGTGTGCATGGTAAGTGTCCTGTTAACCCCCTTGTAAACATAAATTACTGTATGTTACTCCATTGCTGTTAATATTTTCAATTCTTTTGCAGGGTCAGCATCAGAAACAAACAGTTCAACTATATGATTAAATCTGGATGCATCAGCAGCAGAATGAATGTTGCTGCTATTGCTGATGATAATAACATAGTTGCATTTATGAGGCAGCTTGAGGAAAGTGACAGGCAGTCCTTATGTTTAATGACAGGATCTCTCACCTCAGAACAAGTCAGTAGCTTTGCAGAAAGTGACAGTGCAACACAAAGTCAAGTACAAACTGACATGTCACTCACACTTGTACAGGAGGAACACCCCTGCACCTCTACATCAGTATCTCCAAACCCAAAGGAACACTTTGAGGATGAAGGCAGACATTCAAAGTTAACAGAGTCCAGAGCGACACCTTTATGAAGGGGAGCCAAGCACAGGAATTTCTTACAGCTACCCCAGGAAATGCATAAAGCAAAGGCTGCCCAACAGGAAGCATGTCGTGACATTGTTAGGGCTCAGAGCACTGCTACAGAGGGTCAGCCAAAACTGGTCAGAGTCCTCCAGCATAGTGCGAAGATTTCCAGCACTACATGGAAGTAGAAGAGTAGGGATAATGTTATAATCACACTGATGTATAGTTATGGTGGCATGCTAAGAATCAGTGGCCACTTCCATTCAAAGGACATATCAGAATCAAGCTGGAGTCAATCTTGCAAGGGGCAGAGGATGAAGTACTGTTCAGATACATGGGGAGTGATCACATGAAAATGCAGTCCCCGGGATTCATGAAGCTCAGCGCAAGGCCGGCGTTAGGCTTGCGCTGACCGTGCGGCATGAAGATGGTGCAGTAGCACCAAATGCATATTAATGAAGGCGTGCTGCCGCCACAGCCACGTGCATAGGAAAGGAGCGCGAGTGCATAGGGCATGTCGAATTCCGCACGGAGGCATGGAAATGTCAGCTGTTGATGTGTAACCTAAAATGCTTGCATATAACAATTTGCAAGCAATAGTAATCACATCTGTCAGTGTCCGTGGATACTGAAACGTATGCAAAACATGCAAGATAGTTCCTGCGAACACAAAATGAAGAAGCAAACACAAATGCATGGTAGGAATAACGGGTCCCTATCCCGCAAACAAATTACATTGAAAACTGTGTGCCCATAGTCCAATGCAGTGTAGATGTTTATACCAAGTGGAAGTGACACGCATCATATATTAGCCCGCCGCCAATTGGTACGTCCAGCCCAATGGTCAGGGTCACCAGCTGACCCATATTGTGAGGGAGGGTACACAGCTGGGCAGATGTGTCCATAACAAAAAACATGATAAATGTACATATCTAGCGACCGTATGACCGAATTATATCCTACAACGCATGTAATAGTCACATACAATAGGTATATCCGTATTTCACATACCAAATGTGACAGGAAATAGAATAAGCATGTAAACGAAACAGAAGGAGCATATAAACTGCTACAACAATAAGGCAACATGTAGGCTGAAAGGAACAGTATTATCCATACCATTGACTGTGGGTATGTGTTGTCCAGTACATTCAGATATGTGTCCGAAGTATATCCCATCCTGGACATAGGAAAAGGTGGCATCCTACCAATGATTAGAGCAGTTGGCCAAAATCTGCACATCAGCGGTCCAAGCCGAACTTGTCAGGATGTGTCACAGTTGAACGGGTATTACCTGGGTATACCAACCATGTCATGAAAGTTAAGTATGGGTGTGTACCTATGTGCGTGAGGTATAGCATGTGGAAAGTCAAACATGGCAGGGTAGTCCACACAACCATACAGGTACCTGACATATGTAGGGTATGCAATGTGTTACCTTGACCGTATCATGGGCCATCAACCAAAGCAGTGATGGATGGAGTGTCAGGAATATGTGTGTGTGGGGGGATGGGTAATAGTATAATCCTCCAAGGCGACACTGTGTCATATGCAGAATAGGTGAACTGGAGGTGTATGAAGGAGCAGCGGGTGAAGCAGAAAGAAACACAAAAACATGTATACACATCTGCAGTACAACCAGACAGGCCATACTGTAGAAGACAATCCCACAAACATATGAATATTAAAATGTGCGATACAAATGTATAGACATGTCACCGGCACATACCCACAGATTGGTCCTGATGGAACTGGCCATATCAAATGCAACACACCTGGATGCATAATAGACTACCCAGCATCCCCTCCACAGCATACAACCCATTCCCATACCTGAACATCCACCAAATCCAGCCATACTTGGCCTACTGGTTTGGTGCAGCCACATCTACACATAGTGACCACTACACATATGTAGTAGGTAGTGTCACCCTAGGCAGTTTCAGGATTGCAAACTATGTATCCCTTGCATGTAAAACCCCCAGCACATTTTTGTAACGCCAGAAGAATGGTCGGTATTTGTCTTGTTTTGGTCTTGTTCAATTTTTGGGATATCCCTCATGGGATAAGAAACCTGTGTAAACATTAGAATGGGTATGAAGACATGAAGTCCAGTCCCGTAGATATCTGGACACAAGTTGGAATGTGCAGTAGTGGTGCACGAGACTGTCCAGCCCTAGATGGCCATGCAGAACCTACTACCCAGGATCAAACACCTGCCTGTGATGCACGTGTCCCGACACGAATAAGTGAGAGAATATATTGCACACATTCACATAGTGGCACATGGTATAAGGGTGATGAAGGCACTGATGCAAACAGGATACCCCTGATCCACTGTGTGAGGGACAATTAATGTGTGTGTAGGTGTAACCTGACCAACAATGATACAATGCCAAATGCCCTGTGATTGTAGGAAATAACTATGTACCATACTGCATGTAACAGTTGCCTAAAGCGGTCACATCAGGATTGAATAAACGTAATTCATAGAAGAAACAGGCAAACAACAAAAGTGCCAAAGGTATAAGGCTCACAGCTAGGAAACAAATGAATGTTCTAAACCTGCACTGACCATGGCTATGTGTTGGCCCAAACAATCTGGTGTCCGCAGTAGGGTTACCATCTGTCCTGCTTTGCGAGGGACAGTCCCTCTTTGGACAGTTGTGTCCTTACAAAATACATTACAAATGGCAAATGTCCTGAGATTGTATGACATAATTATGTCCCATATGTTATGTAATAGTTGCAGAAAATAATTATTTCAGTATCTAAAATACCTAAATGTTACAAGAAACAGAATAAGCAACTAAACCGCTACAACAATAGGCTTTTATGTAGGCAAATAAGTAAAGTTCTATCCTTTGTACTGACTGTGGGTATGTGTCGGCTTGTAAAATCTGATGTGTGTTCCGAAAATGTCCCATCTTGGCCATTTGAAAAGGTGGCAACCCTAGTCCCCAGAATACATCCCAACCTGTACATATGACAATGTCAACGCTACCAATGGTCAGAGCATTCGCACAATAACTGCCCAGCCTCTTAACCACTCACAAAGCCAGTGACCTTTGGGGGAAAGGTGTTGAATGAGAATGACTACTTACAACAATGAAGAGTAATAGACGCATTTAACTGCAGAAAATTAGTAGTATTACGAATCTGTCAACACGTTCCAAGTAGAAGTGTCCATAATTGTCCCTGAGTTGTCATAGCCTTGTCCCTGTCACTGTAGAAATGAGTCTCCGAGTATCACAGAGGTCCGTACACATAAGTACACCAACCAACTGTCACATCTGTTGACAGGACTATTGCATACCTGTAGTGAATTTATAACAGATGTCCAGAATAATATAAACTGTATCTATAAATGAATGAAATAGTCAAATGGGAAGGAAAACACATGGAAACCACCCCCCAACCTGCATTATGTAGTGGAACGACTCCCCACCCTAAATTATGTAGCACCGACCCAATAATATGGTCCGAGGTGCCCAAGCACCTGCATCTGTAAACACAGGTAGAATGTTAAAATCTGGACTAACTCTGTCCATGTGCTACGTCTGATCTTTGAACAACACCAGGGCAGTTCTAGTCACCAGTTGACTGAGCCTAAACCCGGACCAGCACAAGAACACCCTGACAATCAAACACACGTATGTGCAAGGACTATAAGCGTAGGAGTTCTGAATATCCTTGGAGTGAGTAAACATGCAGCACGGGTCCAGAGCAGTAGGAAACAGGGAATGTCCTAATTGTAGTACTGCAGTTTTCCCAGCAGGAGAATGGATGCCTGCTGTGTAAGGGAAGCGGTGAGGTGTATGTCAGAGTAGCTATGAACCATGGGTATACATATAAATGAGCCAGAACAACAATAGTGTAGTGGTTACAGCATCTGCCCAATGTAAAGGCATTCCCGGTTCAAGTACAACTATAGCACATATTAATTGTGTAATGAATGCCTCTGTGCTGTAAAGCCAACATTTATACATGTAAAGGTGACCGCGTTCGCATGGGTCTGTTAACCGGATTCCATCAAAGTGGCACTTTCATAAGGAATAAGGCACATGTAATCCCAAAGAAGTGCCTGTAAACATATGTAACTCAGAATAAGTAGACGCAAGTGCACCTGCGTGGGTGTATGCAGCTATTAGCATAGCAAATGTATGTTGCCTTGTACAGCTGTAACTTTTATATACATAGATAGATAGATAGATAGATAGATAGATAGATAGATAGATAGATAGATGTGTGTATAGATAAATATCCACAGACATAACAGAAATATGCAATTATATATCTACATATTTATCTATATATACACATATATATAAATAAAAGAGCAAGTAAGGAATTATAAAGTGCTCGCAGCTTATGTCACATAAAGCTGCACAAGTGTGAGTAGAGCACCGCTCTTCACACCAGAGGCAGGGTTATACCAGTGGCCATAACATCGTTGAAGTGCTACGTCAACATTGTAAACAGACGGAATGTAGTACATGTTGCGACCACCTACACTTGTAACCCGCAAATCGTTCGTAATCCATAACACCAGGAAAGGCACGTATGTGCAAATATGAATGGATGGCGAGCCTGTGAATACACGAGGCAGTACAAAATGTGTATAGGGTCCCAATGCTCATGAGATGGCAATGTGTAAAGGTGTGTCATGGCTGCAATATCAGGTGTATAATGGCTGTTATGCGTGGAAACTCAACACGGGTGTGCAGGAGAAACTATGGATATGCGATTATGGACACAGGAGTGCTAGGGTATGTTGCGCCGGGTGCAATGGAGTGGCCCGTGGAGGTCAGCTAGTACGTAGGTGCGATTCCCAGATAGAGCATCGTTTGCGTGGAGACATGCGTGAATGGGCGTATCATTGTCGGACGTTGTGCATCAGGGCTGGCAGCCCGGCACGTAAAACCTATACGCCACCCATGAGCGGAATGGAGTTCTGCTGTGACAACCCCAAACCGGGAAAAGCAGAAAGACACAACTACATGAAGACAACAATATGTTGATGTACAGTCACTGTAACACAAACACACATCCTATCAACAGTAATAATATGAATGTGCACAGAAACAAACACAGTAGCAGGAATAATAGGCTGTGCATACGAGTAATAGGTCGAATGACACTGTATCACATCCCAGTTAGCAACGGCACCCCAGACATGAAAAACGTGCGACATCTGTCTGCTGTATAATGTGCAATATACTGAGCACAAGTTCACTGGAGTGAAGTGTCGGTGTCATGATGACTAAGGCAATAGTATGCTGTTGACGCAGAGATAAAATACAATACGCATGTGTAAGTGTCCATGTCCGGGACATGTATAGGTTAACGGACACACAGATGTATATATAGATAAAAACGTATATATACATATATCTACATTAATTTACATACACATATATATTCATACGGATATATATATATATATATATATATATATATATATACACACACAAGGATATACTATGGATATATATAGATAGATATATATATACACAAACAACAGGTAGTGATATATACACATACACACAAAACAACATATATATGTCAGTGTAGATATACACATGTACATAAATAGGTTACTTCACAGCAATTAGGGGTAACATATTTACAGCCTGGACATATGTGACTGGCAGGTCCAATAAATAAACGTTGTACCCCCCACATCGCCCAGCTAGGCCGAACAGACATACAGACAGGCAATACAGATCAATACACTGCCGCTGTCCAAAACACTGGTAGAAAGTGCCAGTGGGAGAGTTCTGCAAGGTCTACATTTTAAACATGGATAACGGTGTCCCTTGCGGGACCCCAAATATTCAGGGTACGTGTGAATCCGCTGACATTAATACGAGCAGGATGTAGGTGTACATGGAGAAGTAGGTTGTGCAAGTTTGATAATACATGGGTTGACAAAACGTACGACATGTGTCCCGAGATGGGGAGAGTGGGCAATGTGTAGGGGTGTGCTCATAGCCCAGCTGCGCTTGCAGTAAGTATTTGTCACGACTGCTGTAGATGGGTGCCAGGTAGGTGGACCATGGGTATGCATTAATGGGCTTAAGTGTGCAGGTGCTGGTTGGCAGAGATGTAGTAGGCCCGCCCAGTGGAAGTCATTAATATTCCTATGTGGGCATAGCATATGCCTACACCTCCCAAACCTGAAAAGCACATCTACCGGATAGTCTGTAAACCATCGAGGGAATACATAGAGACCAAATCAGTGCATTGTACCCGATTAGCATGGACGTCCATAGTTATGTATCAGAATGTAACAAAGTCCAACTAAACACTTCCAGAACTAGTGATATTAGGTGAACAGGTGGTGGAATACAGGTAATGACAGATGACAACATGTATGAGTCATAACCAGCATGTACCTTGACAAACGTGAATGAATACATATGCTCTGTGACTGTGAATGTGTCTTGTTAATAGAACCAATCATCTAAATGTGCCCCACAGGGTGTTATGCATTGTTCCTGATACAGTGTTTATTCACACCCATTGGTATGTGAGTTCTGCTACTGATGGAAAGTGCATAATGTGCTGACCACCTTAGGTAGATGATAGAATAATAGAAGAGGTTCAACACCCTTACGCCTGCGAGGGACACACCCATCTGGTCAGTTGTGTCCTGCAAAATGACAGTTATGGCACATGGCCTGTGAGTTCGGGAATAGAGACTATATAGTGTGTGTAGTGGTGTCAGACATCAGTTTGTTATATCAGTAACAGCTACATGTAATAGGAAACAGTATTATCAATTATAATGCTACATGAATAACCTTAACGTATGCAAACCGTGGAAGTCATCCGTTTACTACTGGCTGTGGGTAAGTGTTGCCTTGACACATGTGATAGCTCTACATATAGGGTCTATATGGCTGCCACCATTCTGAATGGCCAAAGTGGAACCTGCTCTGTAGAAATGTCAGACGTACCAGGGCAGAACATACCTACAGCGATGCATAGTACAGAAATATAAATATCGGAACAAATCAAAGCGTAGTCTAACAGCAGTAAAATTGCTTATGCTACTACATATGACATATCGACATGTCAGGTATACAAGACCTGTAACAAGCAACCAGTACAGACACGTACAACATGAGAATGTCCCCAAATCAGGACAGTTGCAATGGCTAGAGTATTGTCCATACCACTCAACTGTCCCTGAATGTCAGGTACGTCCCTGAGTTTGACTGAAAGTTTAACTCTGTCCCTCTTAATCCCTCCTAAAATTAGTGGCTGTTGAAGGAAAGGTGGTGAATAACACTTACTGACTAATGACAATAAGTAAGAGTTATAAACAACTGTTACTTCAGAATATGTGTATTAAGTCATATGCTCTGATTCTGTCAATGTTTCAAGTTAATAGCACTACTTTTGTAAAAGTGTCCCTGATTTTTCTTGACCTGTCCCTGATTCTGTAGAAATGTGTCCCCGATTGGTGGAGAGTTCTGGTATTGTCACATGAGATATGCGTAATGAGGGACTGTCCCATGCAAAGTGGGAAAGGTGTCACTCCTACAGTCTCCTGTTGTGCAATCTGAAAGGTGGACAACGTGCAGTAGGTATGCAGTAGCATGACTCGGCGGACAACTGCGTTAACAAACTCAAGTCACATGTCAGCGTTGCAGAGTATCGGTTCCCATGTATCAGGCAGATGGGAGCAGATCATATGAGGAACACGCATATAATATGATTACGTCACTGGACAGACCGCCGAGTCCATACAGTCGAACGCCTGCCATTGCAAAATGGTTACACATACCCGATACTGTAGTCATGTAGTCCGATGTAATACGCATCACAAGGGATCGTACACACCCAGCGTGAGTAACAAATGTAAGTGGAAATGTCGGTGAGCGAGCGGCTGTAAGTGTGTTTGTCTACCAGTATGCCAGTAGTGCACTGTCAAAGAAATGTGGAGTCTAAACGTGTATAAGGTGCTGTGACCACAGGTCAGCAGTGCTTGACACTGTGCAAACCCACGCACAACTGCTCCCACCTGCGGGAATGTGTCTTACCCAGTCTGTATCCAAAGGCGTTGGCCTGTCCGCAAACAAAGAACTGCCCTATGCATGTGATGGTAGCAGTACCCTGCGCACATAGCTGATGTGAATTAACAATAGACCATGGCATATGTACAGACAATAGACCACACACACACCATACAGCGCAGACATCCAACAGTATAGCAATGTACTGGCAGATATGTCCGGACCACTGGTGTATGCATGCCTGGCCGTCCTGTGTTTCAGTGTGTGAGCATGCCCAGTATGACTGTTACGCATGTTGTTGACCGACATTACCGTCATACCGTCATGTGTGTGAGCATGCCAAGTATGGTCAACTGCTTTGCATGTGTCACATGTCCAGATAGTTAGTACTGTGTTGCTGACTCCTCCGTTCTACACAGACAGGTGTCATGCTTTGTCTGCAGGGTAGCTAATGATCATGTGGCATTGACAGTTGCTACATGTCTGCATAGTGTGGGGGGGCCATCCAACCACAACCACAGTTCTACACAGCACCGTGGGTGGCGCACATGACTCTCACATGTGTAGGTTTGACGGGGGGCACAGCCAACAGTTGTGCACATCTGCTGCTACTGTACTGGTATGCCGGGTACTCCATGTCAGTGTGTGGACCAACCTAAATGCTGGTTGGAGGGATACCAGGGTACATCAGTTCCCAGCTTTAATTACCAGCACAGTGGTGTTGGACGTCCTAGCTTACACAACCTACATCAAACTGCCTGGCCTGCTGTAGTCTGTGTGTGTCTTAGGGGGTTGGGGTCATTCATTGGGCATATCCATAGACCATCGTATATTGTCTGTATTGGTCCACATCTGTCCAGCTGCATGGAACGTGTGTGGGCTGTACGAACACACATGATGGTCAGCCCATAATCTGCAGTGGGTTAGGACACCCTGTGCACTACAGGCTACCATTGTGACCTCCGTATGTGCTACAGAGGTCATGGTGCCACTATGGATGTGTACTGTCTGCTGCCCTAACATTTGGCCACCACAGTCACTTGTATGCTCACATACATACCATAGCAATGGGTAACTACACATTCTAATAAAACTGCCACTTGTTAGGTCAATGAACATACCCTGGGTGTGTTCCAGACTTGAGGACAGTGCTGGAGTGCTGCCTATGTTGGATGCACACAGTGCACCTCCTATACATGGCTGAGCACAGGTAGTGTCATGTTTGGCATCCATTGTACTGTGTGCGGGTCAGAGAGAGGAAATCCGTGGGTACCTACTGTGTCAGTGCATATGCCTTGTGTTGCCTCTTTGCCAAGGGCAGGTCATACTGTTCACGGGCTTTTGCCGACTGTGCCTTGCTCAGGTAGTTCCTTCACCAAGTCACACTGTGCCTGTACAGGCCTTGGCAGTGGTGTTGGGCTGTGTGGCCCTGCCCCATGATGTTCCTGCTGCAACTGTTACAGCAGGATAAGATTGTGTAGCATAATAAATACCATAACAACTTGTATGCATGTAGCTTGTGAATACTGCAGAGCTCCAACAGATGTGTCCGGATACCAGAACTGTGAACTGAGCATCCCAAACACATGCACAATTATATGTCTTGCCTGTGCATCCGCCTCAGTATGGTGTGAGTGTTCAGGTGTTTGTGCATTGCTGATGGGTGTCATCAGCCATGACACCAGTGTTTACCCAGCATCCCCCACTAGGAGACTGTAGGGGATGTCCATATTGGCATTGGTGTGCTACAGCTGTGTCAGAAGCCATATATCGGACACATCATAACTTCCAGGGCAGACAGCACACATTCAATCTCATGCCCTGGCCATCGCATATGGCCTAGCTGTTGGAGGGTATGCCCCTGCAGTGACTGTAGGCCCTACCCCGCTCACCGGGTGGTGCTACGATGTGTATGTGTGTGCAGGCTATAGCACCCAGTACCCCAGGGTAGTCATCCATGTGGTTGAACAGATGCATATTGCTGGTCACTAATCACGTGTGTTGCGGACATGTACATGCTCACTAGCATGTGTTGACATGGCGTCTGTGAACTGGTGCAATACTCTGGATGCAGATGCCTGTGAGATACCCATGATATCCCCAGTTGTGCTGTGTGAGGTACCTGTGGCTAGTACACCTAGACCAACACATACCATAGTATCCACTGTGATGTGTTTCCCTCAGCCTGTTTGATGTGTCAGGTGTGGCAGGCACAGGTCAACAAGCTGCTGTAGGAGGTCTCTGTCCACCTCATAGTGCTCCACCATCCCCAGCCCATGTAGCCCCTGGTAAGTCACCCTCGGTCTATAAAGTCTTATGTCACCCGAGTAAGGGTTGTTTGGCAGCATACACATCCTCACTGCCCCAGCCTCCTGCACATGTTGGTATATGTTTCCTGCTGCAGCCCATCTCATTTGGTTGGACTGTGTCAGGAAATGTCCCCACAGGTATACACTGGTGGTGTAGAGTGTGGATGAAACCTGTGTGTATGCTGCTTGCTCGCATTACCGTACTGTTCATGTGTGGGCTGGCCAAGTCATCTGCTGATTGTGCTGATCAACACCTGTTTGTGCAGCCTGTACACCCTGACTACCCCACCACTGCTGTCATCCCTCCCAATGTCACCAGGCAGGTATAGACACACCCCTAGCTTAGGTGTACTAAGGCAGGAGCACTCCCGAGGCACAGTTCTGCAATGTACATACAGTATGCCTGACCCCCTTCCCATGCTGTCAACTATATTCGAGACCTGCACCCGGCTGACTACACACATATACACTCCAGGGACCAGCAGCACACCCTGGTGATAAATGTGATACACTATAGTCAACCTCATCTGCATAGTATAGTCTTCTAATGAATAGTTATATGACCCATACCGAACCTCCAAATTAAGAACCACTGCTCAGTGTCGCTCAGATCCGTACACAACTGGCAACGGGTGCCTTACTATCACCATATTCGATGTCCCATGGTCTTTCCAGCAACAAAATAACCGGTGTCTACATGACTACAACCCGTGGCCCTGCACACTACAGACGATGTGCATTACCACCACGCCATGGCAGATATACATAGATCCCAGGTTATCACGTACAGATCATCCGGCACAAACATTCAATAGTGCTGATGTCCCCAGACATATATGTTCACATCTATGTCCACTTCTGCATCTACATATATCATATATATTATTTGTATACATATATACATGGACACATATATATATATATATATATATATATATATATATATTTACATACACACATATACATGTACACACATATGTAGATATGGCAGTTATATCACAACAGCGGACCACATGACAGCAATGCATTAGACAGGAATGAAAAGGAAACTACATGTGCCACCTGCATCATGTAGTGTTGTTACTATCAAAGCACGTGTGTTATGTTGTGCCACACAGGTCAGACCATATCAAGGTTAAGAGTAGGCCTGCTGACAGTTACTCACCAGACCTATTGGCGAATGTATGTGTTGACAACCCAGTGTCTTGGCAGAATATGTGGGCTATGGACACTATATAGGTCAGTAACAAAACACACTGAACACATCCCGCAGCTAGCCACCCACAGATACCAACACATACGGTATAACTGCCAAACACACACACCTGCCATGCCTTGGAATTGAGCACCTACCTGTCTAGTCTACCACACTACAGCATTATGCAGTAACAGAACGCGCTACTGAGTTCCAGTATCACTGAACTCCCACAGGCATACATCTAGGTGGATGACATCATCCGCAAAGGCAAAGACGCCGATAGGGAATGTATGGGGAGTGAGCCATCTAAAAGCATTATTCTGTCCCTAGGCAGCTGGAAACACACACATACACACTTGGCAGGGCTGGGAGTCAAACATACACCTAACTACCTTATCACACTACAGCATTACGTAGTTACAGAACGTGCTATCGAGATTACTGGAACACAGCACTCCCACAGGCATACTTCTAGATGGATGACATCATCCGCAAAGGCAAAGACGCTGATAGGGAATGTATATGGAGTGAGCTGTCTAAAAGCATTACTCTGTCCCCAGGCTACTGGAAACACACACACACAGGCACACACTTGGCAGGGCTGGGAGTCGAACATGCACCTAACTACCTTATTACACTACAGCATTACGCAGTTACAGAATGTGCTATCGAGATTACTGGAACACAGCACTCCCAGAGGCATACTTCTAGGTGGATAACATCATCCGCAAAGGCAAAGACGTCGATAGGGAATGTATGTGGAATGAGCCGTCTAAAAGCATTACTCTGTCCCCAGGCAGCTGGAAACGCAGACACACACACACACACACACACACACACACACACTTGGCAGGGCGTCGAACATACACCTAACTACCTTATTACACTACAGCATTACACAGTTACAGAACGCGCTACCAAGATTACTGGAACACCGCACTCCCAGAGGCATACTTCTAGGTGGATGACATCATCTGCAAAGGCAAAGACGCTGATAGGGAATGTATAGAGAGTGAGCAGTCTAAAAGCATATTACTGTCCCAAGGTAGACGTAGACAAACACACGGTGTGAGCAGGAAACTGCCTATCTACGGAGCACTATTACAACACTACATAGATACGAGATGCGCCACAGACAGTACACCTTTCAAGACAGTCAACCAGTGTGTTCAATGTAGGAATCCATCCTGACGTGGGGTATGGACATCTGTTGCCTGGATGACCACCATCGCTATACAGGATGTCAATTGCCATGCCCATACACAGAGGCACATCACCGAAACAAGGTGTCACTGGGCATGCTCACACACTTAGTATCACACGTCCGTTTGGAATGTACTGTGTGTCCATCTACACAACGGCATACTGGGCATGCTCACGCACTTAGCAGTTGCAAAGGGCTGTCTTGCATGCACACGGATTCTAAACACGGAAGGGCACAGTTTGGAATGTACTGTGTGTCCATCTACACAATGGCGTACTGGGCATGCTCACACACTTAGCAGTAGCAAAGGGCTGTCTTGCATGCACACGGACTCTAAACACGGAAGGGCACAGTATGGTGTTACTGTCCCCACATACATGAAGGCCACTCACATGTACTGACCAGTACACACTCAAGAGCCATCACAGATGTCTCAGGTGCAGATCACAGAGGTAAATGCCGCATTCTACTATGTAGCCCTCAGACATCACCATGTCCTTGGACCAGCAACACACATCCATACATTACCACAACACCGTGTGACTCATGACCAGTGGACTTTCCATAGGTCTACAGCAACTGTGCACACTACACATGTACTGACAGGGTTCCATCATGTGTTATGCAATGCGCCACTGTACATAACCAGGTCAGCTCTACACATAACAGGGGCCCTGGGTCTTACACAGCTGTGACAGATGACTGTCGCTGTACACCAAAGAACACACATGTTTGGATATGATATACATGTAATCGCAGTGGAAATGTGCATGGACCATACACACAACACATATGTACATAGCATAGCTTTTGCTTTCCTCTGTGCCGACAAGTGGCTACAGCAATCACACACATGCACATGGAAGGTAGGTCCATGGCTGTTGAATGCTAACAGTACATGAGGTAGCAATGTTGACCGAGGAAACATTCCCTCTGTACTAGTTACCCATGACACCCATCATATCATACAACAGTCCATGTGTTATGTATGTCATCACACATGTCCACCAATTGCAATGCATACAAACATGGCTACATGACAGGCATGTAGGATCAACACACATGTACATGTAGTGGTGTGCATGCAGCTACCATGCATGTGCAGTAGCTGATGTATGTAATTCATCTGTGCCTAACTACAACATGCAGTTGCAATGCAGCACCATCATTGACACCTGTATATGGTGAAATACTGACAGTACGGTAGGATGTACATCAGGTATGGATGGATGTGTGTACATAAAGTGGTGATCCACCATTGCAGATGGATGTTTGTCGAGGACGGCTCACAGGTGTGTCACAAGCCATCCTACCATTACATGTGCAAACAGTATGCTATGTTACTGTTACTTGACGGTGAAAACATAAAACCTACACAGCGGTCAGAGTGTTACTGACTGTAAGTCACTTGACACCTGTAACACTTACATCCTCCCATGTGCATATATCAGAACAATTGCCGAAGGTAGCATTGGTACACATAATGTGGCCAATACTGCTGCATGTCTGTCAGACGTATCATCATATAGCAGGTGTATCGTTCACAGTACTGCCATGTGTGTTTGCTTGTGTGAACATATATGCCACATATGGTGGGGAATACATCCCAATTGTTACACACCCCTGTACACAGTTGTAGAGATCTGTACATACTGCAGTGTGGAAAGCATGACGTAGGCAGGGGTGGTGGGTGTATCACACACATGTCAGCTATCTGTATGTGAATGACATTTGTGGACTCCACAGTGTGTGTGTGTGTGTGTGTGTGTGTGTGTGTGTGTGTGTGTGTGTGTGTGTGTGTGTGTGTGTATGTATAGCTGTCTAGTGCATGGAGTGAGGGTGTATGCTACCATACAGAACAGACAGGATCCCTAACCCCTCATGGTGATGCAGTCTACTTCCCTGTTGATGCCATCGGTCTCAGCCTTGCTGGCTACATGTACATATTCATTCTCTGTGTCACGTCATGTGGGTGCACAGTACTGTGAGGGTGATTACCACATAGGCAGGGGTCCTCACCTCAACACTATCGAGTGTGCGTTATAGTGTTGTTGACCCCATGAGTGTGGGCATGTTACTGTGTGTTTCTGTGTATGTCTGTGTGTGTTCTCATCCTGTAATGTGACAGGGTATTACTGCTACATAGTGAGGCCTCATGCTATCAAGTGGCCTCTAATGTTATCATCAGCCAGACCGCTGTGTAAATCCCCCGTACCATGTCAACATACCTGTGATGTGACCTGGTATGGATGTCAAGTCTCTAGCCACTGTAGCCTATTAAACAGCCCACATGCTTCTGGATCAGTAGATGTGTGGACATCTGTGGTATGGTAGCCTTTCTAACAGTCAGGTTGAGGCTACGTATAGCATGCTGGTATTGCCATACATGCCTGTGAGTACTCCACATTTACACATGGGAAACTGCAAACACTGCTACTTGTTGGCACATGCAAGTAGACCATAAGGAGGGAACCAGGGCATCATTACCAACATGCTGTTACTGTTGTTACCAAGACACATACTGTGAACATATAACAATGCATTATAAACCTGTACTACATGGTATGTCTGGTGCGTGTCAACAGTACACAACTAATGTAATATACACTTCTCTCACTATTCTGTTCACCCTGTGCATCAGACCATTTGAGCATGTCCCTGCACTGATGGTGTGGATGACAGGGATGCGGCACAGGCATTTATGCATGTGGGTGTTGCAGTGTCCTACAGATGTTTTTGCTGTGTGCGTGTATGAGTGCACACAGTTCTGCCTTTTGCCAGGCCTACACAGGGGTATTATTGACAGCTCCAGATTGTACAGACGAGGATGTACAGCTCACTGTGTCCGGTCACAGCCATGTGACCTGTGCCTGCCAGGGGTTGCACGGGCCCTACCAGGTGGAGGTACAGATTGGCTACTGTCCGATGACACATGTCCACTGGAACCGTGTCCCCACTGGGAACATCCAGGGCCACTTCCACGTGGCCTGCTGTGTCCTGGTGTGGACAGCGCAGCACCACCTTCACTGCTACTGCTACTGGCAGTATGGGAGCTGGCATGTGAGGTGGCTCGTTCACGTTGAACTGCATTAGGTGGTGTAGCTGGCCTACATCCACGTGGCCTATGCCTCACTCCTACCAGATTTTCCAGCACAGACATCTCACACTCGCATATTGCCATGCCACGATCAAGGATTCCGACCATGTCACCCAATCACCTGTCCAGAACATCAGCAATCTGCTGTTGAGCATTTGGCAATGCCTGGATGTTGTCATTTAGAGTACAGATAGCAGCCCTCTGAAGCCTCTGCCCTTCTCTGTTCTGCCGCTCAGCATGTGCCTGTGCTGCCATTACAGTCTGGAACATGCATCTGGTGACACCAGCTGCTGTGCTCTGTCCTGCAGGTGCATGTCTGCCAGAGGTCCTCCTACGAGCACCACTGGCCACATGCCTGTGTGGCACATCTGCAGTCATTACACTGACACCATGGTGTGGAGACACACCTTCTGTAGCCACCACATGTTCCTGTTCCAAGCTAACACATGCTGACTGTCCTTCCTCTATGGCCACTGGTGATGGGGTATGTGTTGGCATGAGAACTGTGTGCGGGGAAGAGGGGGACATAGTTGGGATGGCAACCACTGGCACAGATTCAGCCCCTGACAACCCTGCCTGTACATCATGCATATGTTCATCACTGCTAGTATCTGTGGGGACACTAACATCAGATGGACCGCAGGAGGGTAACGCACCTACATCACCTGTGAATGCAAAGAAAGACTCTACATTACAATAGACACACACACACACACACACAGACACACTCACATACACAGGCACACACACACACAGACATACACACACACACACAGGCACACACACACAGACACACACACACAGACACACACAGAGACACACACACACAGACACACACACAGACACACACACACAGGCATACACACAGACACACCATGCATGTGATTTGACAGACGGCATGCAGCATGCATGTAATACAGCAGACGGCATGCAGCTCAGGCATTAATAGTGGTAGTTAGCATACCTCCCTGGGTTGCACACAGCAAGCAGGTGTCATATCAGTAGCCATGCAGTTCACACAATCATGGTAGTAAGCATGCATCCCTGTGATAAACCATGTGGACCAGCACAGGTTAACAGTACACATGGCTGAAGTGACCTTGACATGTAATCTGCTGACTTGTGCATTGACATGCATACATGTCTGACACAATGGTGTCCTGACACATGTACAGTGTTGTAATGGGTATCACATTGCAGTGTTGTCTGTATGCCCTACAGATAGAATGCACGTTTAGCAAATGTGCATGAGCATGGAAGGGTAGTGTGAGGCGTCTACATTGATATACAGTATGAAGTACAGACACTGTGCCATTGCATGGCATCATGAGGCATCTATACTGCTATACAGTGTGTAATATGCACACATTGCATAGCCATAACTGCGTGCATACACATGACATAACTGTGGATTATGACCCACATTGCTGAGGTGTATACACACCAAACCATGCTGTGTCATGTGACAGGTCACTGGAAGACCTACGGATGACAACCCTGCACAACTACTGCAGAGTCTTAGCTGCCTGGCAACCATGTCCACACATGGCAGACTTGTCTATACACCATGTCCCACATGACATTGATGTACCACACACATGAGGTGCACGGCTGATGGTGATGTCCTACAGCAGTAAGGGAAATGTACGGTATCTGTGGCCTAATGTAGTGTCAATGTCTGTGGAAGCTGTACAGGTGACTACTGTCATGCTGTGACACAGTCGTGATGTTCAACACATCTTATATGGTCGACTTACGTGACACCTCCACTAGCTGTGCACAGGCTTTTAGGATGTCCAGTGTACCACTTCAACTGTATAATCAGTCAACTAAGGCTATAGTTGGACCATGTGTGGACAATGTGCAACAGGGTGTATACACATCACATCTACTGTGTGGCTACATGTGTCTGGCCATCCTCCATAGCCATGTGTGAACATGTGTTGGCCAAATGTTTGTGATGGCCATCTATCTCACATGTCTGTGTAGTCCCATATGACATACACCCATAGATGTCAGATATGTCACCGTCCACATGGCTATGCAGACAGTGGGTTGTATGTTTGCTATGTGGGGTATGTGTTATGGGATAGTGTGACAATATTGCAGCCAGAACACTACATGTCTGGGACATGTCAGATGGCACATCACAATGTGTGCACCCATTGCAGGGGCATATAACACAATGGTGACTCCTGTGGGCTGCCCATATCCCAGCTCACTGTGTGGTACTGTTTGCATACCACACATGTGTTGTTCCAATGTATAGTACATATGCCTACATTGAACAACACCTCCACCGTTGTATGTACAGCTGTCCACACATGTAGCTATGACAGATACTGTGGTTTCATGTCAGTGTTTCATTTCGTTTGTATATATTGCACATGGGTAGCCAGTGTGAATGATGGGAGATGCGACCTGTATATCGTGACTGGACCATACATCATGTGTACATGTGTTAACTGGCCACATGGCAAATAGATATATGCATTAACATGCCTGATACTGATGACAGTCTCACCTGCAATGGACTGATGTCTGTGCGGCATGCCAGAGGTACCTGTATAGGGGTGACACAGCAGTTTGAACATTATCCATGACTGTATGACAGCCACAGGGTGCACTGTGCATGTTAACACATTCACCTATACAATAGCATATAGTATGCACATGTGTGCATACACAGGGTAGCATACTGTAGTATGCGGCATGTGTGTAAACATACCTTGCATATGATGTTACATTACATATTGTACAGTGACACATGCAACTAAATGGGATATAATAGTCATATGTGCAGTAGTGACTTACCAGGCAACTCCAGGCTCATTGGTTGGGAGACACCCACCTCCACGATGGCAGCTAGTGTTTGTGGATGCTGTTCTGAGGGTGTCCCCAGGCTGGCCAGTAGCTCCTTGGTGGGTGTGAGTGGGGGCTGGGTTGATGGCCCACCACCTGTTCCACCTTGTTCCCTGGCGATTGCAATGGCAAGCTGTTTTGCATGTCATATCAAGTCTGTGCAGTGTCTGCTCACCTGCTGGTAGGTGCGGTTATGGCCACCCACATCATTAACTCTCCTATGAAGGTCCTGCCACAGGTCGTCATGCTGCTGGGCATGCTGTGGCACATGGCTGAACAACACTTCATAGTTCTCATTGAGGTACGGGATGAGGACATCATCCTCCTGGTGGCTGTACGCTGGCAGGCGTGAACGAGGCATTATCTGGAAGACATAATGATGGCGACAGGTCACAGTATCACAGAGATGTACAGAGATACAGCTGCACATACATTTGTATTAAATCTAGTACATCTGCACAGTTATCTTTGCAAATCATCATGACACTGACATGACTGACATGTTTGTATCACACACATGTAACACCCGTTATGCATTCGATATCATCACCATATATGTGTGTCACTTCATTACATTGTTCATACTCCATGTGAATGCTGTCTTGATGTGGGCATGTCTGTTTGCCTGTACTGGTGTTCTTACCTATCAGCACATGCCTGGATGTGTCCATAGTGATGCTGTTGACCTTGATGCTGTGTATATGTCACATATCAACACATATACTGCCTTAATGGACATGAGCAGTGACAATGCACACATACGTACGGAAACTTTACATGCATGTGTTTTGCTATATACATCTACACGGCACTGTACAGCAGTTCAACATCCTGCCACGGATCGCCTGTGTTGCACATGTGATAGACATGGGACAATGGCTAGCCGGACGTCATTCGCAGGGATGGTTATCAACTATAGCATGTACGAGCAAAGTTTCCTAGCTGTATCCGACAGCCATTTTGCCACAGTGAGGTGCATCAGTGCGACATTACTGATCCAGACAGTTAATAATACATCTACCATGCAGTCATCACACTATGTATGACAGAGATGACATGTGCAGCTTTGATGGACAGGGTTGCATGGTATGGCGGGAGTATGTAACATGTATGGCACAGTCCAGCATGTGGTGATCCTTGTAATAGGACAGTGGCTGTCCATGACGTATGTCTTTCAGATCAGGATATGTACGTGTAACATGTCCAACATCACAGTGTAGCACATGTCTTTATGCAAGGTAGCCAGCATGCTGCATAGTGGAGGTGAGGATTGTGAAGGCTGGTATTGCCCATCCACGCATGGCCAATACCCCTTAAAGGTGATATGTGATCTGATATTGGTCAACCGAGTGCTGAATATGCCTATCCAATGATCTCAATGCTCATGGATGGCACCCTGTCATGACATGGGTGCCACGTATGACTACCTAATAGGCCTGGAGACGTCACCAACTCAGGGAGGTGAACTGCACAGCACCAACCCCTTAACACAGTGTCCATAATGTTGACCGCTGCCTAGGTGGTAGTTAATGGGTACAGGGTTATTCACCTAGCGGTGACAATGCTATTATTAGCTGTCAGATTGTGCACATATGTCACACGCCTCACCCACAAAGCCCATTCTGTATGTTGTCCACAACACTGAGACAGCTATTGCTCCTAGGTCATGGCTATTCACATCCTTACATACACAGATGCCTCCCATTTGTCTGTGTGGTATGGGCTACAATGAGGGGGGAGTACAAAACATTAACCCTGTTTTACTGTAGCTGCCACTGGTGTGATATGCACATGTCACTCTGACACCTTTTGTAGTGTTGATTCTGTCAACAGGCCACTGGTAGAACACTTCTGTGACATACGAAGGTACATCTAGTATACTCAGTGTAGCTGGAACACGGTATGGGTGATGATGTCCTATGACCTGTCACAGGTATGCTATGCAGTGTGAAATCATCCGTACTGTCATCTACTTCTGTACTGCTAACATCTACGTTGATAAAGGTTCATAGACTTGCAGACCATACTCAGCAGGGTAATAGTGCAGTGCCTCCAATTATGACTGTCGTCTCCACTTGTGGGTTGCAGTGGGTTGATATTATCCAACACCCTATCTGTATGGCATATTCATGCTCAGCACTTGTTCAGAACTTGTGAGCACTTCATGAGCTACTAATTACTATAGCACCCATTCCAACTCATTTCTTACAAGTACACTGTCTGTCCTTACATTTCCAGCTTGCTTACAGTACAACAGCTGTTGTACACACAAAAATCACATATCTTGTGAGACATGGTTGAATATACAGGCATGTCCAACTGTCACGTACCAGTGCTATTGCCTGTCTATATGATGAATATGGCGAACATGTGGCAATAGAGCAATTGTCTCATGTACACAGTCAATGCTCACCTCCCAACATACGACACTACAGCCTGTGGGAGATGCACATATGTAGCCATGCTGGGGGTAATGCTCTCACCAACCCAGACTGAACCTGACATTCATGTGGGGACGTGTAACATTTGCAACACATCCCACTCATCACATAGTCTCACAAGATCTCCACCACCACAGGCCACATATAGTATGAGTATGACATTTGCAGAACCTCGCCATACTCTGTGTAGGCACCAGAGGCAATCCCCATCACCAAACACAACAACAATTACTTATAGCCCACAGACTCATGTGTGCCCATCAAATACAGCCAATAGGGTATTATAGCATACCCAACACACCAGTCACAGGTGACTCTGTAGGCGGTCACACTGATGTCCCACTCAGCAGGCTACACAAGGCGATAGTCGCTTACATCTATCTGTCGGTTAACTGGTTCTGCAACATAACCTATGCACCCATGCCACACCTCACCAGGTACAATTTGACTGTCATTCTCCATGTTAGTGTGACTGCTCTGAGATGTAACTTCCCAGACTACATGTGCAGGGACATGCAATAGCTCTCCGATCTTGTAACCCAGAAGGTATCGGCCAAGCCTTGGGGAGCATTCTGCATTCATCCAGACTAGATACCACTGTATAACGACTGACTGTTTCACTTCAACAGTTGCCTATGCTTCTGCTGTCATTCCACAGGCATCCAGTATCTGTCCGCTTTGAATGACATGGTCAACAAAACACGATGCTTTGGCACAGATGACCTGCACCTGTCAGCCCTTAGAGTACAGATAACATGTAAGGCTCTTGCTGCTCCTATACTGCCTGTCTTGCACAGTTTCCAATAACATTCACCACCAGAACGGGAACAGGCAAGCAAAACATGGGGTCATGTGATCAATGCTTGACATCATCTCTGACGCATGCAGGCAAGGCACATCTTATAATGGACCACTTCAATATCTCTGCAGTGACTGGGACCTGCCTCTAGGCTCCGCAGAGCACACCTGCACTGACAGGTTATACGCAGACCACACCTTTCAGTCATGTTACCTGGACCGGAATACCCACGGCTGAGATGTGTCCATATTTCACTATGTTGTACACACCTCCTGGCTGGTTACTTAGCACAATGCATCAGAGGTGATCCACGTGCAACTAACTGTGGCCAGAACTGCTATACACATTGTAACATGCTACGGATTCAACAACATACCCCACGGTTACTGGCCCTCATTTCTTGGTGTACTGGACAGTAGGGTTCAGACAGGTACTACTGATATGCGACTGACACTACCCCACACTTAACTGGGATAGCTACTCATGTACCGACCCATTAGGCCAACGATGTCCGGGATTAATAACCTCCACTCGGCTGGATCAACCCATACTCACCAACACCAAGACCAACAATATCCTAGACATGGACATTGCCAACATGTCACTGGTGTTCCACACCTAGGGTTATCCCCTCGTTGGTAGTTTCCGAACATATGCTAATCACCCTTGTTATCCACATCCTGGCACCACACCCTTCATGGCATACACAGTACAAGATTAGTACAATGCCTACTACATACGTCTTATGACAGCAGTAGTAAACGTCATGACACCCGTGCAGATGGACAATGCACATACAAACGCTGAAACATACCCCAGTGCACTTCATTAGCACTTACACAACTGCATGGATCATGCTATTCCAAACAGAGCCATGATGGTGCCCACCAGATAACGGACGCCACTCTAGGGGTCCAATTCCATGGACATAATGTACAACAAAAGGTGGAGGCTGTTGCAAAGTGGAGTATAATCCCATGGGTGAGGTAGCTCACTGGTCAGCCTCAGTAGGGCTCCGGGATCCCTTATCACATCCTCCAAACCTAGCTACGTAAACATTACTGCGACACATTCCAGGGTGTACCACAAAGCATCATGGAGGTATGTCAGTAGTCACTGGCAATACCCACATATGCTCTGACATACGACGGTTACTCAGGAACATTACAGAACCGAGTGATGTTGGCAACATCCTGACGGATGGGTTCAATGCTAACTTTATACCCTCTCACTCCCTACAGGGCCATAATCCATGCAGGAACATTGCAGGGTCCCTGTGGTCACAACTACACAGTTCCAACCTGCACTCTCTAAGGCCTGGAACACAGACTCCATGTGACCGTCCAACATCCCAGCCTGTGATTTACACAAACCTCAGAACGACATGTCTCCCCACTTGGCCACCAGATTCACTAATAGCCTTGTATCAGACATTGTGGCCCCTGAATGGTGCACAGCAACAGTTATCACACTCCACACAGGTGGCACCACAATGAACCAATGGGACTATTGCCCTATACGCCTGACTGGACTGTTCTGCAAGGCTATGGGGCACATCATCATGGAAGTCATTCACAGAGACATTGGTGGGCTCCAGACCTTTGATGCCACCCAGGTTGGACTTGTTAGGGCCAGACCATGGCTCCTACACCTGGTGGACTCCTTTGATACAGTTACCAGGGTAGTTGATGACGGTAAGGGGGTCCACACAGCCTACATTGTCCTCTCACTGGCTTTCAGCACCGTTCTCCATTCTGGTATTGACAACATACACATCCACCTACACATCGACCCCTACGTCTCAGGATGTTATGCAAAGTGGCTCATGGACAGGACCCACACAATGAGGGTAGCATACCGTAGTACCTACTGTATTTCAGTTGCACTTGACATACCACAGTTCTCAGTCATAGGGCCCCTCATGTTTGGTAAATGCTTCCCTGAGGTACAGGCTAGCACAGAGGGACTTTCCCTGACTAGGTTTCCAGACAACTGCATACAAGGTGACATGATTGATCCACCAGCTGATACAGACTCCCTCCATAAGGGTGTCACTGTGACAGATACCTGATGTCGATAACATGGCCTCAAGCTGCATGACACATGGTGCATGAACATCCCCTTTGGATTACACCAATCACCCATTAACTATCACATAGGTGGTAGTCCCCTACATACATGTGACATTATATGGGATCTTAGTACACACGTATGTAGCACCCACTCCTTTGATAACCATATTGCCAATGTGGCGTGGATATCCTTCTACGTGGCCATCCTTATCTGTACTGGGTTTGTAGCTGGAACAAAGGCACCCATTGTACCTCTAAACTCCTGATGTATACACACATTCAAGGGTACAACACCCCATTTAGGGTGTACCTTACAGAACAGCAACGACTTTACATACCACAACATTAACACACCATGAGGATTATTGAGCTCCGAAGGTTGACATATGCGGCAGAACTACGAACACCACGACTGCACACATTTCATACTGCATACTCAGGGGTGACCTCTGCTGAACATACAGGGCCCATGTCCACAACAATATTCATGGATATATTCCACATAAGCGACATAAGCAAAAGCCACTGAGAGCAACATGCTCATGGATATGTGCACAAATGCAACGATGAGTGGGATGTGCTTGAGGGTTACATTCCCAAACCAGACATTCACCATGCTTTGGAACATGATTCCTATGTACATCACACAGAGACACTCAGTAGCACTGTTTATGAGATACCTCACTTGGTGGATGGGAGACACACATGTACGCCAGGGATCACTGCAGTGGCTGTACGGTGCAGAGGTGCAGGTAACACATGGCTCTGCTGTTCACAGACAGGACACTACCCTAGAGAGGTGCCGCCGGCATAAACACTGTAGTTGGGCTTACACATAGACTTGCCAGACAGCATAGTACCTCACTATGAACCTGTGAAGCTATTACATGTTGTTTGTGCATGGTTAATTGAGTAGCTCTTCCATTTCAATTAGCTATCATGCTGTTACAGTGTCCTGTGACTACAAGCCATATGTATCCTGTTATTGTGTATTGTACATGCCAATAGACAATACCTTTTGTTTGCATGATATAACTGTTATGCTGTGTAGAATATCTGACATATCTACCTACAATACTGTACATTACACATATTTTACATATTATCCCATAATGCAAGGCATACTTGCACAGCAGGACCACCTTAGGCATGTTATTGTCATTATATGCCCATACACATGCCTACTGTGACAGTATATCAACATAAACTATCCCCTGCTATGGCACGTACTTGTTGGACATACTCTACCACTGACGGCGCGTGGTGTGGAATTGTTCTGTTTAAAGCCCTCATGTAGCATCCCTTGTGGTGTCTTTGATGTTTACCTTGTGGCCCACAGCAGGACACACAATTTCTACAAGCATTACTATGCTCAGCAAGACATCACTACATAATACCTTTTCACACTTTATGCATTGCGGACACTTTTAATTAATACAAAACAGGCTATACATACACTAACATACTGAGTGTTCTACATACCTTGTTAGCGTTCCGAACTTTCGTAAATATCTCTCTGACACCTTTACTGTTTAAACAGTTCTATGGTATGAGCATACGGTTTGAATGTCTGGCAAGTCATCCTTATATACGTCGATACCTGTAACATGTGGTTTCCTGCCACCAATTGGTGTTCCTGAGTAAATTATTATATGCACATCAGCTGTGCAGCTACTCCATTCACCAATTATGCGGCAACAGTGGGGTATAATTGAATTCTCCACTTGGGCATTGCCCTTTTGCCCTACCTTTGGGGTATGTGTTTTGTTGTGTGGAATTGCAACTGCTATTTGTAGAGACATGGATATTTTGGATTCATGTCCCTCGTGGACTGTGTGTGACGGCTAGAGTATGTGGTTCTACATGTGAGTGTACCTGTCATCTCAACCGTTTGATAAGGGACTATTGCAAACAAAACCTGTAACATTGCCGTCTGTTCCATTATACAACAGCTACAATTTCACATGGCGCCTTTACAAATGTGTCTCTCACAAGGTATGTTAACACTTCTGCAGATGTAATTGAGTGAGTGGATGTTTGTGATGTTATTACAGTCTGTATTGCTATTGTTTCATGTGTGGGAGATGTAGGTGGGTGTACATAGCATATACAGGTTTGTGGGGACTGCATTTCTACTTATTCCATATATGTGTGTGGGCTCCTTCCCTAATTGAAGACCTATCAGTTAATAGACTGAAACTATGGTTGTTACGGGCTTATACATTGGGCCGTTGTTAATTGGTTTCTATATAGTATGCAGGTGAGGTTGATACTTCCATACCTCCGGAAATACAGCGATATGTAAAGGAATGTTACTAAATGACAGCTGTCCCATGTATTTCTGTCACAGATATTTGCACTCATTGCAGTTGTGTTGGTGACTGAACCTCTTTGGCATGGGTTGCCACCTATTCAAATGGCCATAGGGGGACATTTGCAGGACATACATCTGTGTTTACAGGCCGACACATACCCACAGTCAGTACACAGGATAGCACATACTTTTATCCTGAATACATACTTATTCTTGTAGCACTTTCGCTACTTATCATGTTTCATGTAACATTTACATTTTTTAGATACAGGCATAACTATTTAATGCAACTATTACATAATATATGGGACATAATTATGTCCTACAATCTCGGACATTTGCCCTTTTTAATATTTTTTGTCAGGACACAACTGCTCAGGGAGGGGCTGTCCCTCTTAAAGTGGGACAGGTGGTAACCGTATGCCTATGGCCAGCTATAACCACACCTACCGTAATGATCTACCTTTGAGTTAGCACTAACAGACACACGATGCAAACACACACACACACATTACAGTCCCACAGAAATGTACATGGCACCCTCAACACACACAGATACAGACTACGGCAATCACAAACACAGTTGAACACAGTAGCTACGTGGACCGCAACACCGGCAGTGATAACTAAATGTCCCTCAATATTGTGATAATATTACACGCGGTTCTAGTGTTCCAGTACTGTGTTCTTTCTGTCTTTCAGCCTCGTGATTCCACGTGTCAGTATGTGACACATTCCATAGTTGGCAGTACCCTATTTATTTGTACCTCCATGGTTGTGTACATGTCGTTGACCTATCTACATATTTGCAGGTATAGGTGAATCCGTATATATCAACATATATTTCTCTATCACCCTTTCTATATATATATATATATATATATATATATATATATATATATATATTTATGACAGAGAGAGTGACAGGCAGAATACACTTTTCATTGTGTTCATGTCAGTATATACTGTTACCTGGACTCCGCACTTTTGTGTTTGAACCTGTCACATTACACACCTACCATTGGTACATCTTGGGTAGCTTAGTGTTAGGTGATTGTGTACATGATTGCGTGTTCTACTCCTGGCAGTGGTCATTTTACCCTTCAGAGCAGGTACTATTAGTACAGGGATGAATAATGCTCGTTTCACCTGTTCTGGACATCACTGACCATGACCTGCGCGATATTCAGAGAAGCCTAGCCCTGTTTCATGTATATCTGTATAGTCATATTTAAACTATGCTTACCAGCACTGGGCAACGCATATTCCCGCTAACATGTACTAAACATGATCTGATGACCTGCATCCAACATGCATTATTCGTGCCTTCGGGATTACGTTACATCCCTTGCAGGACATGGGACTGGGAACATGCACGACAGTCACTGCATTTACCACTTGGGCATCTGGGATTTGTACACGTGTTATGGCATTTTGTATGTGGACTGTACTATGTCTGTTGCTCCATACTGTGATCAAATGGGTAACTCAGTTAGTTTACATATGGATGAGACCTATTAATGGTATGTCCAAGTGATGTATAATGGATGTGCTCCAGCATTGGGTATGTATGTCACAGTGAGCCACACACTATAATGTGCTACATCTTCACACAACCGTAGGTGGAGCATGCTGGGGTGACAGATACCTGTCATGGGCACACCCCATGCTTTGCCACTACATCCATGATTACATTATATGGAGCCCCTCATTAACGCACCAGGGAATCCATGCAGAGTGTGTGGGGAACAGTGATTACACACATGGATCCCGCAATTCGCTCTGCTCCACTGAGCGACAGTTGGTTACTCGATGTGGTGGTGACAGCAAACACTGTTTGCCTTGATTGATAAATGGCCTCTGACAAGTGGGCGTGTACCTACCGATGTACCTGGGAACCTATACACACTGTACCAACATATGCTGATAGGTGCGTGTATTGTTCAGGTGTTAACTTTCCTTGTTCCAATAGCTGTTGTGTGTACAATGGTTGAGGAATGCCTATGTAGGATTCACACAGTAGGCCACCTATACATTACAATTTACAGGTGGTCGTGTGTGTGTGCCATCCATTTTACTGTGTGTGCAGGTGGAGAGGTGTGTCAGTCTGTAGGGGCCTACACTGTCAGAGTATGTGATATACGTTCCCTCTTTGCCAAGGCATAGGCATATTGGGCACACCTCCGTCTGCCTACTGGGGCTGGCACAGGGTGTTCATGGTCTGAATCCCTCTGTGCATGTGATGGCCTTGGCAATTGCGGTGGGCTGTGAGGGCCCATACCATTTTGTCCCTGCTGCAGCTGTTTCCGCAGGATCATATTATGTAGCATGGCACATACTATGAGGATGTGGGCACACGTGCCTGGAGAGTACTGCAAGGCTCCATCAGATATTTCCAAGCAATGGAACCGTGATTTCAGCATCTCGAACACACGCTCTATGATGATTCTGGTTTGTGCGTGTGCCTCATTATGGCGTTCTTGCATGGGTGTGTGTGCATTTCTGATGGGAGTCATCATCCATGGCTCCAGTGCATAGCCAGCATCCCCCACAAGGTGGCCATGTGGGATGTCCCCCCTGACAAATACCTGATACAACTGCGAGGCATGCCAGATGTGGGAGTCATGGTAGCTTCCAGGGCTGCCAGCACACACATCCATGATAATGCCCTGGGCATTGCACATGACCTGGCAATTGATGGAGTGGTATCCCTTGCAGTTTATGTAGCGCCTACCATGCTCACCGGGTGGTGACTTGATATGTATGTGCGTGCAGTCTATCGCACCCAGTACCTGCGGGTAGTGTGCCACATGGTGGAAGAGACGCATATTGCTGGCCAACTCCTCCTGAGTTCGGGGGAAGTATATATGCTCATTGGCATGTGGTATCATGGCATCCAGGAACTGGTGTAGTACCCTGGATGCTGATGCCTGTGAGATCCCCATTATATCTCCAGTTGGCCTTTGAAAGGTACCTGTGGCTAGTATTCGCAAGCTTACACATACCTTCGTGTCCACTGGGATGGGGTCCCTTCTGTTGTTTCTGGATCTTAGGCGTGGCTGGCACAGCTCAACTATTTGCTGTAAGATGTCCCTGTCCACCCTGTAATGCTCTACTATCTCCAGATCATGTAGCCCCTGGTAGGTTACCCTTGGTCTGAACACTCTTCTCCTCCTCCGGGGCCTGCGGTGGTTGTCAGCATCATCCTCCACAACACCGTCAGTCTCTAACACATGGTGATGAATCACTGCTATGGCAGCTCCCAACATGTACATTGTAAAAATTCCCCGTATGTTTACACCTATGGTGCAGTGTTTGGGAATACACAGGTGTGTGTGGGGTGCTTTCAGGCTTTATACTATTGTGCTGTGAACACAGATGATGTCATAGGGTGTGTATGTATGATCGTAGCTACAGGGTATCTTATGTGTTTTATGACAGGAACTACTATTGTGGTGCCTTTGGTGTTGAATTACATTTGGCTGCCGTGGATTACCCCTTGCCCTTCCCTTTACAATTCTTCATGTTTCACCTCCCATTTTCTGGCATGCATCCAGCAGCTTGCTTTCATTTGTACTTTCCTACACCTTGCTTATCTTGTGTAATGTGTTCTATGGCCAGTTTACTGCAGGTTTGCTTTGCTCTGCTATGACAGTTCTCTTTTCTTTGCAATCCAACACCTCCCCTATCCTGTTTTGCAGGTTTCTGCGAGCAGACTTGTCAGCTGCCGTCGATTGCCCACTGTGAGTTAATAGGTGTTAATTGCTCAGTTGTACTCCAATTACCCTACTGCGGCATTTCCTTATTTTCTTCCCCTGACCTTCCTGTTTGAGCTATGGTGCATGGCGTGTGCATCCGCTTACTGAGTTTCGGGCACGTTTTCCTCCCTGTACACATGCGCTTTCGGGCACCATATGTGTTCTCAGCTAAACGATGCTATACCTACCTCCCCACCCCTGTCCTGTGGCTTTGCTTAGCAATGGCCAGGCTGGATTTGCATTGCTCCAATGTGCTTACAGCTATGGTGGCACACCCCACTGCTGATGTCATGTATACCTCTAAGCCACTCCTCGGTGTTGTAGCACTGCGCCGTATGGTACATCCTTAGTCCGGCGGAACTTTTGTGATTCACTATTACCTGCCTCATTTGTATGGCATTGACTACTAATTCCTAGTTACCGCGCCAAACACTGTCACAGAGCCTTAGCAACCCTTGCAGCTTGGTTGTGGTGTACCATGCATACCATTGAGTATTATGGTGAAATCATGATTTGTATTACATTGCAATTTTATGACATTTGTATATATTGTCTTTGTGTTCCCGTTTGCGCACACATGCCCTGCGGTTGTACTTTGCGTTACTGTGGACATGACATTAAATGTTGTTTTTTAGGTGTTGTGCATCTTTTCTTATGCCATTGGCTGTATATTTAGCCATTGGCATATGTTAACTTTGTAATACATGAGTCTGGTCCGCTTTCATAGCTCCAATGTTCTGTTTGGAAAAATGTAAACCATGTTTTTTGGTTTACATTTCTGTGGGCTTACGCTACGCCTGCACCACTTCATGAATCACTATGTACCTTCATTTGCATGGTGCGGCACTGTGCATGGGGTGATTAGCATACCTAAGCCGAGGGCTGTGCAGATCTGGCATACACCGGTAGTGCGCGTGGAATTGGATCGTACCTGAATCGCTCGGCGGCCATGTTTGGCATTATACCGCCTACGCTACGCCTGCGCCTGGTGCAAGCTTCATGAATCCCGAGGAGTGTCTTCTAAGGACAGTAATGTAAGTATTCAAAGTTGCTTCTCAGGACAGTAATGTAAGTAGTCAAAGTGAACAATCACAACATATTTCATGCAGGCCATGTCAGCATTTATCTGCTCCTAACAAAACCTCACATTCGAGGACACGATCATGGTCACACAGCACTATCAGGGTAATGACAGCAGGGTCACCTGCATCAAGTAGGTCATGACAATGGATCAACTTACCTTACAGTTCTCATGGTAGCCCCTCCTCAAAATCGCTTGCACCATCACCCAGCCTATCTTTAGGAGATGTGTATGACTCATTTGATCTTGAACTATTGTGAATAAGCATCAAAGACACTGTTTAAATGGAATTGGGGGTTGGGGGAATAAATTTACAAATGTATGCATTTCATCCCTGTAAAACTAGTACATACAGCATCAATGAAAGGCAGACAAAAAAACAATGTTACATGGATTATCATTCCTACAGGTGGCAGTTACCTATGACATAAAAGTAATAATGCACAAAAAATTTTCAGGAAAAAAATATCAGAAGCAAATGACACATTAAAATAAGTATCCTGTCATGTAAACTAACACTGCTTCCACTTCACCCTCCCCACTGCACAATTGATGCTAGTTATTTATGTTTCTGAAATCATAAATTATTGTTTATGAAAGCATAAAACTAATCTGATATGCAGTAAAATAAAATAATCAAAAGATGATGTAATATAAAAGAAAGTCTAATTAATTGTCCTTAAGCTTGCAATGCATTAACTCATTAAGTATTTCACTGTTGACAGTATTCATTACTTTTGTATAATTAAGTAATTTGTAAAGCAAAATGTATAGATTCAAGCAGACAAAAATGTGAATTATTTTTATATGATGCCTTACAAAATCATTGAACAGGATTCAGTGAGCACTCAGGCATGACTTTAAGTAAAATAATATGAGTAACTTTTCTAAAAGATAATAACAAAAATATTTTAAGAGGAGAAAGAATGTCAGATGAACAGTGACAGCAGACCATGAACCACACAACATAGCCCATGGATATTACTGCATGCATCAGTTATATTCAATGTGTTTTTTTACAATAAAGGAAATACCAACCTGAATGTCATGGTCTATAGTTGTGGACTAGACAGCATCTCTTTACCTGCGGAGCCACATTCTGTTCCCAAGCCTGTTGCATGTGGTCTCCTAATACTGCCATACTACTGCTGCTGTTGAATCATCATCATTAGTCATAGTGGAACTAGAGGTGGATCTACAGTGAAGCCATGGGTCACTTCACCACCCAACTGGCACATGATCATGTCATGCAGAATGCAGCATGCAGTAAACAGTATAAATATAGTAGCTGAGTCATAATTAAGGGTACCCCAGACTCATCTAGTCACCTGAAACAGCTTTTCAGGAGACCAAAGACCGTCTCAATTATGAAACAGTTCTGGGAGAGGGATATGTTATATGTTTCCTTTGCAGTTCTACTTGGATTTCTCACTAGTGTCATGAGCCATGACTCCAGTGGATATAAATAAATAAAAGAGAGAGAATAGGGTATGACAAAAATGTTTAGTAGTCAGCAATATATTTTACTATGAATAACTATTTATTTATTTATTAAATTTAGTGCCGGATTGGGCCAGGGGCCCATTTTCAGTGGAGACTCAGACAGAAAAGCTCCATAGTAGTACAAAACAATCATACAAGCAATAATACAATACAAGCAATAGTACAATACAAGCAATAATACAATACAAGCAATAGTACAATACAAGCAATAGTACAATGGAAGTACTGCAGGTATAATATATACTAAAACAAATTAAGATAACCGAAGATAGAAATTATGATGAGAAAAGTAATAGAAATGGGTAAATAATTATTATGGAGATTGGCAAGAGCACAGCCAATGACTAGTAAGGTGTTCCTTTAGGAGTGATTTGAATGGATTGTAGATAGGGTTTTTTGCAATTGTCTCTGGAAGAGTGTTCCAGAGTTTGGCTATTTTGTGATAATAGAGGGAGTTATCATGATAGTTGCGGGAGTTGGAAACCTTTAGTAAAAGTTTCTTAGAAGATCTGAGAGATCTAAGATTAGTACTAGGTTGGTCTAAGTAGGAGATTGCAGGGCAGTCACTGGGATGATAGATTATTTTGTGGGCTAAGGTTAGTTGATTAAGTGATAAAAGGTCGGGGAGCTCTAGCCAGTTTAATTGTGAGACAGCTGAACAATAGTGAGATCTGTGTGGACGATTAGTGGCATATTTAGCAATCTTATTGTAACATGATTCTAGGTTGTTGAGGTCTGATTTTTGAAGGTTTGTGAATATGAGAGAACCATACAGGAGGGTGGATAGCAGGTCTGTGTGAGCAGTGGCTAGCTTGGCGTTGGGAGTTAGGTATGGTTTGGCCCTGTATAGGATGCCTAGTTTGATGTGGACATTTTGATAGCTTGAGCAATATGTATATCAAATTTATGGTTATCATCTATGGTAACACCTAAAAATTGTTGAGATTTAAAATGAGTTGGTGTTGAGAGAGGTATGTTTCAATGTCCTGCAGAGATGATTGCATTTTAAGTTGGAGTTCTTGGGGTGAGGAGGCAAAGCAGTTAAATGTAGCATCATTGGCATACTGTACTATCGAGGCTAGTTGAGCTGCAAAACTAAGGTTGTTTCTGAATATGATAAAGAAAAGAGAATCAAGTATAGAACCTTGGGGTACACCCAAGGAGATGGGGAGTAAGGGGAAGAGAGTTTTTCCCATTTTGTAGCCTGTTCTTAAGTACTTAAATACAATATATATATTTTTTTTTCCATTTACCAACAAGATGAGCAATGGGCATCCTGCCATGCAGGAAGAGGTGGTAGAGTGAGCTAGTGAGTCAGATATGGGGATCATGGGCACTGCCAGGATGCTGGGCAGAGACATTGGTGATGCACCCCATATATCATACACACTACCTTGCAAATGATTGAATGGTAGCCCTTCCTATTGCAGTACTGCTCCTCCTGTAGACTAAAAGACCAGTACCACAGGGAAACGTGCCAGCTCATAAAAGGTAGACATAGTCCTTGCTTGGTCCTGAGGGGACACCAGGAAATAAATATACTGATCCACACATACCACTAGTACATCCAGGAACTGCTGCAGTATCCTCAAGGCAGAAGCCTGTGAGATCTCCAGTGTGATTAGTTTGCATTTACTTACAGAGGTCTCATTAACAGGTATAGCGAGGGCTATACATACCTTGGTGTCTGGAAGTCAAATATTTCTTCAGTGCGCCTATCGGGGTGAAACATATGGACTAAGCCCTAATAATGTCCCTGTCCACTCTGAACCTATCCAGGATTTCCTATTTATCAAAGTTATAATGAGTTATCCTTTGCTTATATTTTCACCTTCTTGACAGGGGAACTGTGCACAAGTGGTTTTGGCACAACCAAGGCAAACAACTCAGACTCAGAAATAGCATAGCTAGCAGCAAGTGACAGCATTTTTACTGACTGCAACTCAAATAGATTTGATGAGGCTGATGAGGCTTATCTTTATATAAGCGCATCTGCAGTCAGCAAAGAAAAGCAGGAAAATTGGATTATGAATTGCAAATGGTGTAAAACACACTTCATTAGCATACAAACATTTACATCATTCCTCATTTCCATCCTCATGCATAAGCACATTCGAGATCATCATGCATTTGCATAAATGTCCTCTATGAATCACAGTTCAGTTGCGCTTGTACACAAACATCCCAGATAGCCTCAGCACATTTGCATAACTGACAATGAATAATGGCCTTATTTTGTAAACATAAATGCACTGTTTAATGCAGACTGAAAGGTATAGTTTTAGATTTCCTAACGAATCTTAGGATTATACTCAGATATTATCTGTACAGATAAAGATACCCTTTTTGCTATTATAACATCACAGCAAAATGAAGAAAATGCTGGTATGGAGAAATTAAATGTTATCCCTCCGCAACTCCAGACTACCTATGAAAATGAGTTAGGGCTCATAAGAGAAGCAGAACCCATGCCTATAACATTAAAACCCTGTTTGCGCCTGCGTATTCCTTCAGATGTCACAGCCTTCTCAGTGATAGATATTTCATCTGCTTTCTTTTCTCTCACTATACATCCAGACAGCCAATATTTGTTTGCATGTACTTATAGAGGACAGCAATACAACTGGACTAGACTGCCACGAGGGTATGTAGAACCTCCCACCCTTTTTTTCTAGAGAAATGAAGAAAGTTAGAGAGGAGGATTAAGTTTCCTTGTGGGTCTGCACTGATTAAATATATAGATGATTAACTTTTACATTCAAAAGCTACAAATGACTGAAATCAAGACACTATTTTTCTTTTGACTCAGTTAGCAGAACTGGGATTCAAGGTTAAAAGACACAAATTGTCGGTATGGAAATCACAGATTCAACACTTGGGACATCTTACTTCAGAAGGTAAGAGGCAGATTTTGCCTTCAAGTACTGCTGTGATCCAAACTGCACCACTCGTACTACATTAAAACAATTGCAAGTTTTTCCTGGGATTAACAGATTACGGTCAAAAATGGGTTTCTAATTATGAATAAGCAGTGAAACCTCTGTTAGAGTTTGTAAAGAATACCCTGAACCTTTACCCTGGCAGGATTATCATGAACAAGCTTTTGGGCAATTGAAAACATGACTTTTACATCCTCCTGCACTTGGATTACCAGATTATTCTAAGAGATTTTTTTATTTTATGTAGTGAAAGAAATACAGTAGCATTAGGATTATTAGCACAATGTAGAAAAAATGGTTTATGACATGTTGCTTATTAATATGAATCTTGATACTGTAGCTGCAGCCCTCCCTCACTGAGAACTTAAAGCAGTGGCAGCGATGGTGTGCTTAGTAGACCTGGGAGGCTGCATTGACTCTCAGGCACAAGATTAACATGACAGTTCTGCATTCTGTAAAGCTTTCTTACTGAAGACTAAAATGCAATATTTATCTGCAACATAATTGTCTAAATTTGAATTGTCTTTACTTAATAATCCTTCTTTATAGATTTTTCAATGTCCACCACTTAACCCTGCTTCTTTAATCCCTACAGTAGATGAAGGAGGACCCCATGATTGTGTAGCTGTTACTAATACTGTGCTTCCTCCTAGATTAGATTTGAAGAATGTTCCTTTACGGAATCCAGATTTAATTCTTTCTATGGATGGCTCCTGTATTCAAAGAGATGCTGGTGAACTCATAGCAGCCTTTTCCATTTGCACACAAAACTGAATTTTATTCATAGGTTTATAGGTAAGTACTAGACTAACTGCCCTTGTGGGCAGTTTTAAGCCTAGCCAATTTCTCTTTCAGTTCTTGAAATAACCTACCCCATTTGGTTATAGATTGGCCTTACCCATCCCATGGTCGGTAATTATATATTACCTCTAACAAAAATAACTGAGATCATACCATAGATAATGTGAGGGAATCCATGCATGGGATAAAGCATTTAGGAGATGCCTTTGTCCATTAGTAGCACAGGGGCAGTTCTGAAGCAAATGGTCTGTTTCCCCACCACAGATCTAAGTTGCACTTGAATATGGACGGGGATGAACTTTTATTTTATGTGGATGAGGAGTGTGTTTCAGAGCAGAGGTATCCTCTGCAAGATATACCTGTCCCTTGAAACCATTCTATTGATGTTGCAGAAGTGGTTTAGGTCCAGACTGAATATTTCTGATGCCATTTGACTTGCTGATATGCAGCAAATCCATCAGTAATGGGTCAGAGAATGCCTTGTATGCTAGACACAGGTCTCCTTTTAGCAGTCTGTACAATACCCAGTATAATGACAGGGCTTTGAATCATTCCATGTAGGATTATTGTTTAGGCCTTGTATCCTTTTAGTAAGGTATCTCTGGGCAATCCAGTTGTAAGATGTGTCTGGACAGATACATGCCAAAGGGGGCATTATATTCAGTGATTGGCCAAATAAGAGGGGCAAAGACATCCCTACATCTAGACACAATCCCTTTGTTTATAAGCTGTGCAATACAGAAGGACTTTCTTACAACAATGGAAACATGTTGGTTAAATGTTAGGTCACTGTCCACATAAGTTCCCAAATCCTGAACAGCTGTGTCAACTCTTAGCAGTCTATTTTGAATATGGTAGTTCCCTTGGGTAGATGACTCCTCAAAGGATACAAGAATGAATTGTTTGGCATTTAGTTTCAGCCCATAACTTTGGTATCAGTTATATACTAGGGACAAACTTTCCTGCAGGATGTTTAAGTCATTTGGAGATTCAATGACTGCACCTAGCATGCAGTTATCTGCAAACGTAGTCAGCCAAAGCCCTTTGGTATTGGCCTTTACTTCAGAAAAGTAGATGCCAAACAAGAAAGGTCCCATCACAGAATGCTGCAGGGACTGCACTAGTGACTGGTCTCTTTCTGGTGGTAACTTACCTATTTTGGTTATCTGAATCCTATCTGTGAGCCAGATGGCAGTCCAGTGGGTGACAAAGGGGGTTATAACCAGTTGATTTAGCTTTGCTACTATAACTGAGTCAGAAATTGTGTCAAAAGAGTTAGCCATATCAAGGTATGCAGAGTGCATGATTTTTTCTTCATCCATTACTTTGGTGACATTTTCAAAACATTTTACTAGGTTGAGTAAGCCTGGTCTACCCTTATAGAATCCATAATGAGATGGATCCAATGTTTGGAGGTTCCCTATGTCCTGATTGATTAGTTCCATGATAAGTCTTTCCGTGGCTGTGCATATGAAGCTGGTCATACTTATAGTTCCATAATTGCCTGGGTCTGTGGAAGGTCCTGCCTTATGCAGGGGAATGACTGCAGCTGTTCTGCATTTACTTGGTACAAAACTTGTATGGAGGCTGAAATGAACTGTGTTGTTAGGGGTGCGGCTAAATTGTGCTTCATGCTATTTGATATGCATCCTGGGATATTGACAGGACCCATTGATGTAATATTTTTAGATTTTGATAGCACTTTTAGGACTTGGTCTTGTGTGATAGCTGTAGGCAATCCAGACTCAGGTATATCTTGAGGGACAGATAGAGAGGAGAGAGGGGTAACATTAGAGCTAAATTTATTAGTCAATAGGTTTGCTAAATCTTCAGCGTCAGTGTAGGTAACATTGTTCACAATTAGGTCACTGCATTGTGCTTTAGAGATTGCAATGACTTGCAATGTTTTTGGATTGGTTAAGTATTTTAGCCTCAAATTTTCCTTTGGTGGATTTTATTAAGGTCCTGAGTTGTTTGTTTATTTCAGTGACAAGGGCTCTAACATTCTGGGAATTACTCATTCTACTTTTGGGCAAAATTCTTTTCCTCTTTTTCCAAAGCTTGTTGATATTATTGTTCCACCATGTGGATTTGTTTCTGGAATCTACCCTGCTCTTGTTCATATGGGGTACAGCTTCATCTATGCATCAGTTTACATTCTGGTATAGTACAGTGGTGTATGCTTGTATGTATTCAGTGGATTTAAATGGGTTTAAAGCTTGCCAATGTATTGCTTAGGAGTAAGTAGTTTGTCTTAAAATAGTTTCTAAGGGTACCTTGGGTAGAAGGGATGGTTTTAGTTGTACTTCAAAGGAGAATGCTTTATGGTCAGACCTAACAAATGAAGATGTGCAAAATCCAAGATGCTGCTCCCCCTAGTGGGTACTTTGACTAATTGTTCTAGGGCATTTATACTGAGAAAGACTAAGAATCTCTGTGCTTGTGCACTATGGTGGCTTAGGTTTCCCAGTCTATAGTTGGATAGTTTAGATCACATAGGAAAATGGTATTATGTTTAATACTGAGTGAGTCTAGTTCCTGTAGATAGGCATTATGGCTTTCTTGTGTCATAAAGAGAGAGCTCTATAACTAACTAATACATGGTATGTGGACTTTCTTATGGTTATTTGGACATGAATAAGCTTTAGTGCATCGTGCTGCTTAACCAGCCTTGATATGAGTATCTTTTGGATGAAGATTGAGACTCTTCCCCCTTTTTTCCTCTTCTGTGCAATAGCTGGTCTAAACATGTATAAGGTGTTACAGGCCTGCACAGCTGGAGTAGTCTCCACCATTTTATCTAGTTATTTAGTTTAACTAATTGACTAGTTCTTAATATTAAGTAATTAATTAATTGCTATTAATTTATTAACAGTAATTAACATGAATTGCTATAATTAGTTATTGATTAGTTATTAATACTAGTTATTGATTAGTTTTTGATATGCTATTAATTAGCTATTAACCAGACAATTAAAGGAAATGAGTCTGCTCAAGTAGCTGAGTTTGTAGCTATTACTAAAGTCTGTAAGACTGGCAAAGATCAGTCAGTGAAAACCTTTACAGACTCTTGTTATGCTTAAGGCGTAGTTCATGATTTTGGAACACTTTGGAAAGAAAGAAAGAGTTTATTTAACATCAGCAGAGACAATTAATAAATATGCTATTTTTGTCAATGATTAGATGCTTTATTATTACCAAGGGAGATTGCTGTAGTAAAGTTGCCACACGTAAGTCTGCTGATTCCTTTGTGACAAAAGGTAACATTTTTTCACATATGGTGACAAGACAGGCTGCATTGTTTTATCCTGTTCAGGTTATATTTTTGCAGAAACTGAATGAAAATAACAATTTTTCTTTACAGGAGTTATCCTCATTTCAAGACCAGACAGAGGACTCTGAAAGAAGGAGGTGGATAAGTGATGGCTGCAGTCATTCTCCAGACCTTTTATAGTGCTATCCGAATAGTTAACTAGTAACCCCACAAAATTTCTTAAATCAGTTAGTGAAAGCCTACCATTTGCTTTTTCATTTGGGTAAAAAAAAGCATTAATAAAACAGATTTCCACTGATTGTTTAGAACATAATGTGTCTAAATCACTACCTACACCTGTTCAATCATAGAAACAGTCTTGAGGACCATTCTGTTTTTTGCAGTGGAACTTTATCAGACTTCCTCAAGTCCAGAAATTTAGTTATATGTTAGTTGTGGTTAATATTTTTTTCTGGATGTGTAGAGACATATGTGTCTATGAAGAATGATGCACACAGCAGCAAATAAATTTTTAACTGAGCTAATTCCTAGATTTGGTCTTCCCTGCTGCATACAGTCAGATTATGGCACTCGTTATACTAAGCAGGTGATGCAGCAACTTTGCAAGATTTTGAATGTTAAATTGTAGTTTCATTGTCTTTATAGACTGCAGGCTTCCTGAATAGTGGAAAGAGCCAATCAAACATTAAAAGTAAGATTAGCTTACGTTTGTGGAGAAACTGGTCTTAAATGGTCAGAAGCAGTTCCTTTAGTTTTATTTAGTATTAAAAGTGCAGTTAATACTACTAAAAAATTGTTCCATCATGACATCTTCATGGACAGACCCATGAGAATGCCTACCTCCCCTCTTCCTAAGAACTTATAATTGCAAGATATCAATGAATCTATGCTTTCATTGCAGAAAAACCATAGTGTTGTTTTGCATGTAGTCCAACAACCCACGTATTAGGACTATCATGACCTGCAACCGGGGGGGGGGGTGTCTATATTAGAGTACATTTCCAACAAAACTCACTTAACCACAGATGGAAAGGACCATACTTAGTTTTGCTCACAACTGCTACTGCCATTTGTTGTAAGGATCTCCCCACCTGGATGCATGTAATGCATGTCAAAAAGACCTACCTTTGTGACAAGCATAGCTGAGATACCATTGATGTCAGACCATTTGGACCAGCAGACCCAGATGAAAAACCAGGGACATTCCTGTATCTAGAACTGTTGGTCAGTGATATTTTACCAACCAAACCAAGTCTTGAACCATCTGTGAATTGTTTGCCATCCAACTTGATTCCACATCCACAATCCAGATTGTATCCACAACTGAATGCAGTTAAGTTAACCATTTTAACAGATCAAGAAGTTAAATCATGTGATTCTGCTACCTCTTCCTGGTCTGATTCAAATTCCAGTGATTCTTCTTCAGCTTTGACAATATTTTTTCCTGTCTCTACATACAACATCACAAACTCGTCCTGCCTTTTGGACACAGATTTAAACATTGCCTTATCCAAATTATGTTCTTTTTCAAAGTCAGCTGCCATTAAAGCCCTTGGTCAAATACTATTTGGTAATGAATACCGTATGCACCATACATAACCAATCCAACATCCTTGTTTACAGTTTCTTTGAAACCCTCCTGAACATGCCAATTTTTCTTATGAACCTGTCACCATAACAGCTAATGTGAATTTTATCAGCATCTTCTTTTGACTGATTTTGCCATCCAGAACTTTAAATGCACCACGCACTGCAAGTATTGGAACTTAAGTACTAAATCTTTTCTTAATGTACATACACATTTTGCTAAAAATAGAGACAGGTTTTTAGTTAAAATTGAATTTAGAGAACCTGAATAGCATCCTAGATGTAATACTTTTTCTTTTCCCTTGCATACTTATGCATAGACCCTCAACATTGGCAACTGCTGGGATTGAGTAGTACATATTCCTACTGCACATAAGATACTCCATTGATTCCTATCTCAGTGATGTAGTCAAAGCTTCATATTGCATTTCACTTGATTTTTCTTGACAAAAATTGAAACAATAAACATATTTCATCCCTTTACCATAATGCCACTTCTGTGGCTGTTAAAGGACATGTTTGCTTTTGCAAAAATGTAACTCTTTTTGTTGGAATTAATGCTTGCAATTTTGCCTGAAACTTTTATGATGGGGGTGGAGGGCAAGGCATGAAAGCCTTAGATGAAAATGACTACATTTGTAGAATTCAAGCTTGTCCCTGGTTGCCTACAGACTTGTCTTTATTATTGTTATATAGGTCATCTTATTCCAGCTATATGATATATAGTTATTTTACATGAAGGAAAGATTCATGATGCTCATCGCAAGAGAGACACTAGAGACATTTAATCCAGTTGGAAAGATAGATGTCTCTGGGTTTATCATAATACTGCACACAAAAATGCTTTTAAAGGGCTTGCTCGCATGGACCTTGGTGATGGGATAATTTCTGGAGCAGGTATTGTACATGTTTATAGGATGATGACGTCCTTCTGTCAGTTTAGGAAACTATTGAAGTTCTTAGAAATATTAAGTAATTCTAATTTAATAACTCAAGTACTGAATGCAATGTGCAGTGTGGTGCTACAGAAACACATGGCACTTGACTTTGCCATTGCTTTTAAAGTGGGTATGTGCACACTCATCCAAATGGAGTGTTGCTCTTTTATTTCTGATAACACTGGTGTCATCCTTAGTCACCTAGCAATAATTCAGAAAGTCACTGAATTTTCACATGCCAAAGAGGCTGAAAGTTCCCAATGTGCATGGTTAACTAACTTTTTTCTCTGGTTGTTGAGGAGGAATTTTAAAGGTTTTTCATGCTTCTAGCTATTATAATTATATTGTTACGCCCTATATTTTTATACTATTTATTTTAAAATTATTGGAATCTAGAAAATATGTCATTCTACAAGTGAAAAAAAATTGAATCAATACCACTGACCACAAATGATAAAAATCATAGCACAGTAGATGATGTTAATAAGGAGCTGCAAGATTTTAGTAAAATATATAATAAACTATGCAAGAGAGCAGAGGAGTGTGAAAATACACATAGCAGTGATTGTATTACTAAAGATTATTTATAGTATTCAAATTGTATTTGTATTCCACCAAAATGCAGACAGGCTTTCATTGCAAATATGACTATATTTTTGAAACAACTATGTAAAGATTGTTCATGTCAGGGACAAAAAGAAACAGCATGGGAAGACTGATAATGAGTGAAAATGTGTCTCTTAATCTGAGCACTTGTAATCATTGTTCAGTCATAGAAAAATATTATGGTTTGGGTGATGCTTTACACCATCAGATGGGGGAAAGAAAAGGATGAGGTATACAAAGGGAAATGTTAGTGTATGTATTTTATCTCTAATATATTTTCATAACAATATGGATTCCTGAATGTTTCTCCATATGCATCTGATGATTTTCTTCCTGCCTAATATTAGTAATTGCTGACAGGGTAAGAAATTATTTGTTCTCTGTAAAGTTCTTTTTTAGAATTTGAAACCCATGCCTAATATGCAAAGTTATAAACAAGTAGTCAAGAGATCTTAGTTAGCAGAATTATTGCTGTAGTGTTCATTTTTATCATTCTGTATTTCAAGGAGACAGGACCTTGACTTCCTAGTCTGCCATGCATGTATTTCTCTTTACAATAAAGGAGATTATTATTCTTTGCTGAATTGTATAGTGTGAAATGTATTGCTATCTTAATAGAATTTAGTTATACTCTGCCACAGAATAACTACTAATGCCCTTAGCAAGCTAACAACTTAACCAGAAAGCCAACTTAAACTAAAATTTAATGTAAATGTGGGGAAGAAAAGTGGAAAACCTCAGGGAAAACAGTTTAACAAAACTGAGATGTTATCTAACACAATAATAGCCAGGTGACTGCTGTAAACACTTACTTAAAACAGATATGCTGTCTGACATGATAACAGTCAGGCAACTGCTTTAAACAGAATATAGCAGCTTTAGTCAAAACACATTATAAACTATAAATTAATATAAAAGTGTGAAAAAGTAACAAAGCATAGACAGACCACTTAGTAGATGCTATTTAACTAAAGGGGCTTTGGGTGCTGACTTGTTTAAGCATGGGCTAAACTCTTGGCTAGGCTTATAAGGGCGTTAGGGCCAATAGCCTAGCAACTTCCTATGATCCTATGATCCTAAATAAAAGCTAGGTGACTTTTGTAAACTTAGCACTCAACTGTACCTCATTGTGCAGAAAGCTCTGCATTTGACATTGAAGTGAATCAGTGTTCAGCCATTTTCCTTCCAAAAGCATTGGCTTTACTTTCTATTCTCTGATTGGCTCCCAAATCATAATTCTAGACAATTGGGAAAGCAAGAAAGGGAGCCAATCAGATAACAACTTTCAGAGCTTAAGCAACTAATTGGAATGTCCATGGCTTCAGGGCAAGGATGTCAGCAGACATGCAGCTATGTACACTACAATGTATATTTTGTCAGCCAGAGGATAGCATAAATTAACATATTTCTCCAAGTGATCCCTTTGGTAGTATTTCCAAGTATGCACAAACATCAAAATGAAATATTTCCCCAAGCAATCTTCTCAGTAGTTTCACAAAGTATGCACAAGCACCAAAATTAAACATTTCCTCAAGTGATCCCTTCAGTAGTATGTCCAAATATTCACAAGCACCAAAATAAAACATTTCTCCAAGCAAACCATTCAGCAGTACGCCCAAGTCTGCACAAGCACCAAAATGAAATATTTCCCCATGCAACCCATTCAGTAGTATGCCCAAGTCTGCACAAGCACCATCATAAAACATTTCTCCAATAGACCCATTCAGTAGTTTCACCAAGTATGCACAAGCACCAAAATAAAACATTTTCCCAAACAACCCATTCAGTAGTTTCACTAAATATGGACAAGCACCAAAATGAAAGATTTATCCAAGTGACCCCTTCAGTAGTATTTCCAGGTATGCACAAGCACCAAAATGAAACATTTCCCAAAGTGACTCCTTCAGTAGAACATCCAAATATTTATAAACTCCAAAATGAAACATTTCCACAAGCAGCCCATTCAGTAAGCATCAAAATGACACATTTACTCAAGCAGCAACCCCTTAAGTACTATGTCCAAGTATGCACAAGCACCAAAATGAAACATTTCCCCAAGTGACACTTCACTGACACCAAATAAAATGTTTCCCGAATGACCCCTTCAGTAATATATCCATGTGTGCATGCGTACTTGATTAACTACCTATCCATATCAAACAAAGCTCCTCATTAGCACTCTTCAAGAAAAATCTTGATGATTGGATGGGAGATAGGAAATTCACCCCGGGGATCACTTCTGTGGCTCTGCTCAACAGGGGCACAGGAAAATAATTTTCTTGGGTGGTGAAAGCCAGGGTACCATTTGGCTAGGCTTACATAGGCCCTAGGGCCAATAGCCTAGTACCTACCTATGAATCTATGAACCTATGAACTCCAAAATGAAACATTTCCTCCAATAACCCCTTCAATAGTTTTTCCATGTCTGCACAAGCAATTCACTGACACCGTAATGAAATGTTTTACCCAAGGATCCCTTCAATAGTATATCCATGTCTGCACCAGCACATGACTAACTTCAAAATTAAACATTTCCTCCATGAACACCTTCAGTACTTTGTCCATGTCTGCACAAGCACTTGACTGAGTCCAAAATTAAACATTTACCCCAATGTCTCCTTCAGTAGTATATCCATGTCTGCACAATCACTTGACTGACCCCAAAATGAAACATTTCCCCCAACAATTTCTTCAGTAGCTTATGCTTGTCTGCAGAAGCACTTAACTGGCACCAACATGAAAATTTTCCCCCAGAAACTCCTTCAGTAGTCCATCCTTGACTGACACCAAAATTGAACATTTCCCCCAACAATCCCTTCAGCAGTTTGGGCATGTCTACACAAACCCTTGACTAACACCAACATTTCTTTCAGTGACCCCTTAAGTAGTTTGTCTATGTCTGCATAAGTATTTGACTATCACCAAAATGAAATGTTTCCCCCAATGATCCCTTCAATAGCTTGTGCATGTCTGCAGAAGCACTTGACTGACACCAAAAGGAAATGTTTCCCCAGAAAACCCTTCAGTAGTCTATCCTTGACTGACACCAAAATGGAATATTTCCCCCAACAACCCCTTAAGTAGTTTATGCATGTCTACACAAACACTTGATTAACACCAACATTTCCCCCAGTAACCCCTTCAGTAGTTTGTGCATGTCTGAAAAAACACTTGACTGACACCAACATTTCACCCAGTGACCCCTTAAGTAGTCTATGTCTGCACAAGTATTTCACTATCACCAAAATGAAATGTTCCCCCAACAGTAGTATATCCATGTCTGCACAAGCACTTGACTGACTCAAGAATGAAATGTTTCCCCCAATAACCCCTTTAGTAGTTTGTGCATGTCTACACAAGTGCTTGACTGACACCAAAACTTCTTCCAGTGATCCCATCAGTAGTTTGTATATGTCTGCAGAAGCATTTGACTAACATCAAAATGAAAGATTTCCCCATTGACCCCTTCAGTAGCATATAACAAAAAAAACCTGTAAATTATCCTGTACTGGAAGAAATAAAAACGCAATATCACAAGTAATAAACAATACGTTAGCTGCAAAATCCAGAGCATGTCATTCAATCCTTTAATTTGAAAACTTGCAAATAAAACTCCCAATAAGACCCTTCACATTTGAAAATTCAAGATTAAGCAGTTTCATCTTTGAAGAAAGACATCATCAGAACAATCATCATACCTTCAGTAGTATATCCATTTCTGCACAAACACTTGACTGACACAAAAAAATAAATGTTCCCCCAATGATCCCTGCAATAATATATCCATGTCTGCACCAGCACTTGACTGACTCCAAAAGGAAATGTTGGACAAGGACACCTTCAGTAGTTTGTCCATGTCAACACAAGCACTACACTGACACCA